>NC_083584.1:36268904-36571404 GCF_027579695.1 Neoarius graeffei | reverse complement strand
GATTTTCCTGGCTACACAGTTATACTTTGTGACTATATAGGACACAGTTATAGAAGCAAGTTATTTAAAATCACGTTCTGTTATCACCCAAATGAGGATGGGTTCCCTTTTGGGTCTGGTTCCTCTAGAGGTTTCTTCCTCGTGTCGTCTGAGGGAGTTTTTCCTTGCCACCATCACCACAGGCTTGCTCATTGGGGATAGATTAGGGATAAAATGAGCTCATATTTAAAGTCTTTAATTTTTATAAAACTACTTTGCAACAATGTCTATTGTTAAAAGCACTATAAAAATAAAGTTGAAACTTGAAACAAACTAAGGATTAGTTTGTTCTGTTCCGTTCCTGTTTGTCTTGCACAGTCTCTGATTACATAATGGTTCATGTTCTTTGATTCACACGCCTGGGGAATGAGGGTGGGATGAATGCACGTACTTGGCCTGGAAGTCAGAAAACAATACATTGCACATTTAATTTTTGTAAAGCTACTTTGCAACGTCTATTGTTAAGTGCTGTAAAGTTGAAACTTGAAACAAACTAAGGATTAGTTTGTTCTGTTCCATTCCTGTTTATCTTACACAGTCTCTGATTACATAATGGTTCATGTTCTTTGATTCACACACCTAGGGAATCAGAGTGGGGTGAATGCATGTACTTGGCCTGGAGGTCAGAAAACAAACAACACCTTGCACTCCCCTGGGGACAAAAACGCCTCCACAGTGGAAAAGCATAGCTCTGATATGCACTCAGCAGTGTTTTCATGAATGCAGCCAGTTAAGCATTATGAAACAGGCAGGTGGATAGAAATATTGAATGATACTCTACCTGGTATTGCATCGCTCCACTGAAGTATAACTCTAGTGAAAGGAATTCCTGGAAGGATTTACTGTATGTGGGTGGTGCGGTGGTGTAGTGGTTAGCACTGTTGCCTCACAGCAAGAAGGTCCTGGGTGGGGGCCTTTCTGTGTGGAATTTGCATGTTCTCCCCATGTCTGTGTGGGTTTCCTCCAGGTGCTCCAGTTTCCCCCGCAGTCCAAAGACATGCAGGTTAGGTTAACTGGTGAATCTAAATTGACCGTGAATGTGAGTGTGAATGGTTGTCTGTGTCTATGTGTCAGCCCTGTGATGACCTGGCGACTTGTCCAGGGTGTACCCCGCCTTTTGCCTGTAGTCAGCTGGCCTGCAACCCTGTAGAACAGGATAAAGTGGCTAGAGATAATGAGAAACATAACCAAAATAATCTTTCTATTCTAGGAAAAAGATTAATAAGAAACTGTGCATGTATAATGCAGACACAGGCTAGGTTAATTTGTGGCTCCAGCTTGCCTTCGACCCTGTAGAGGATAAGTGGCTACAGATAATGGATGGATGCTCTCAGGCCTTTTTCAGTGTTTCCAAGACTATACCAATAAGGTTCACATTTAATAATCAAAACAAAACATCCTTCCAATTTAGTCTACACCCACTTCAGGTTTAAATCTGAATACAGATATTTGGAGCACTAAAGAGATACAGATAGTGTCACCATGTTCCACTTCTAGTGGGTGGCACGGTGGTGTAGTGGTTAGTACTGTCACCTCACAGCAAGAAGGTTCTGGGTTTGAGCCCAGTGGCTGACGGGGGACTTACTGTGTGGAGTTTGCATGTTCTCCCTGTGTCTGTGTGGGTTTCCTCTGGGTGCTCCGGTTTCCCCCACAGTTCAAGGACATGCAGTTAGGTTAACATAGGGTGGCCTTGGTTTGAAGTGCCTTTGAGCAAGGCACCCAACCCCCAACTGCTCCCAGGGTGCTGTAGCATAGCTACCCCGTTCTGGATGGGTGTACGCGCTCATTGCACTCTAAAAAATAATGGGGCCAGTACCGGTTCTTCAGGGCAATGCCATAGAAGAACCTTTTTCAGGGCTTCAAAGAACCGTTCATGCAACAGTTCTTTAAAGAACCATTTAAACCATTTGTTTGAGCAGTGAAGACAGATTTGTGTAAACATAGCCTATGTGCATTGACCAGCAAATGGTAAGAGAATGCCAGGCTCTGAAGAACCATTTCCAATGTGAAGAACCTTTCGCATAATGTAATGGTTCATCACAGAGTTTTGACTCTCCATGGAACCATCCAGAGATTTGAAGAACCACTAAAGCACCTTTATTTTTTAGTGTGCTCATGTGTGTTTTCACTGCTTCAGATGGGTTAAATGCAGAGGATGAATTTCACTGTGCTTGAGTGTACATGTGACAAAGGCTTCTTTTTGCCCTTGTGCCTAGGATTACTAAAATTAATTTAATAATGTGTGGAAACCAGTCGGACAGTTTAAGTTTGGAAAAAGACCAGAATGCCTGTGCCCACTGTAGTTTCAGGTTCCTATTCTTGGCTAACAAGATATACACAACGTGGTCTTTTGTTGCATCCGTTCGAGATGCTTTTCTGAGTAATTCTTTGAGTTGCCTTATGGTCAGCTCGAACCAGTGTAGCCATTCCCCACTGACCTTTCTTCAATGATGCGCTTCCATTGGATACTTTTTGTACCATTCTGTGTAAAGTTTAGAGATAGTTGTGTGTGAAAATTCCAGGAGATCAGCAGTTTCTTAAAATACTCAAACCAGCTGGGACTTGGGAACAACATAAGTGATTGCAGTGACAATGACCAATTTGATGTGAACATTAGCTGAAGCACTTGATCTATATCTGCACTGCTGCTACATGATTAGCTGATTAGATAATTGCATAAATAATCAAGTGTATAGGTGTTCCTATAAGTGACAAGTGAGTGCATGTATATATGTCGTATGATTATCACATACACAATCACTGTACGAGACAAACCCCAGGAGAACCTTTGAGATGTGCAGCAGTGTAGAACATTGCGTGGAGAGAAAACAGAGTACTGGCGATGTTTTTCACTCAGTGTCCTGTAAAACCACTTAGTGTAACTAGCAGCTATATCTTTCCAGAGACACAAGCCAAAAATATAATTGAGCATTCTATAAAAAAAAAACAAAAAACTTTCAACACACACCTCCAACAGCACACAAACAATGGTAAATTACCCCCAAGTGAACGCAATGGCTTAATTGTTACTCTCTGCATTCTTCTAACCTTGGGGTCCTTCTACTGGTTTCCACAGATGGTGCCTTTTGGACACGTACATAATCTAGAGCTTTCTGTTTACACAAAACAAGCCATACAGCAAAATCGCTCATATTGGGGTTTACAATAAATGGGGGGGCTGATTTGGAGACACACGTCTTTTTTTGTAAAATCACCACCACATACATGCACTAATATATACACACAAACAAAATACATAAATAAAAAGGTGACTCACTCAGAGGTAAACTGTTCCATCCTTTATTAAACATAGCTTGCAAGAGATAAATATTACAAAGTTATTTCCTCCAAAATTAGCTTATTTTTTTTTCAGTCAACGCATAATTGTTAATCAATCGGCAGTAATCAAACAGCATTTGTTCAGCTTCATTTTTAGACAGTTAAATATCAAGGATGTGCAAAAGGTCTGGATTAAAATGTTCCAAAAAAATAAAAAGAAAAAAATTTGACAAAAAGCACATTTTTTAGCCTTGATTCAAATTCATTACTGTTAAAGCCAATCCCCAGTTGTCCATACGATAGGTTTTCAAACTCAACTCACATGAGTTTAACTTTTTTGAAAAACAAAAACAGATTTACATATTGCCAAGAGTTCGGAGTATTCAAACTGGTCGAACTGCAGCGGAGCTTGTTTAAAAAAAAAAAAAAAAAAAAAAAAAAAGGCCGCTTTTCTCCCACGTTTCATCAAAAGTGACTGTTTTGCAACAAATACCAAATAAGGGGAAAAGTTCACAGAAAAAAAAGGGACAAAATGAACACAAGTGAAACAAATGATCCGAGTACTTGAGAGACAATACATGGTGGAAAGACGTAAACCCGAGCACTAAAACGCTTGTCTCGAGAAAAGCTGATTGTCCAATCAAGGAATTACGGACAGTTAGTCTATGATAATGAAAATTGAAAGAAAGTCACACTCTTTATAATCAATACTTAAAAGTGTGCAAAATTGTCTTGCTCTTTTTGTCTTAAAAATGTACTAAACTGAAAGCAATAAGCAATAGAACAGTCAAAGGCAAACATTTTCCTTAACCTGTGGACGTATACAATGTATACAATTCTTCCATGGAAAATTAAGAGCATTGCGAAATCCCCAACTCGGGGCAAGACATGAATAAAAGGCAGAATGAAATAAGAATGGTATAGCATGAGAAGTAGAAAATGAGGATTTACATTGTCTCCCAAAAGTGTAAAGGACACCCTGTAGTTGAACTCAAGGTAAATGAAGTGTGCATTGTCTCGTATCATATCTACAGCTGAGTGCTTTGGGTTTGGTCAGGTTTGGGGTAATACTGTCAAATGTCTGATCCACTGCGCATGTGTGAAGCTGCATGGGATAGAAAGAGAAATCAATGCATTCACCAAACATTGGTGTAACTTCAAATGTTATTGACCTCCCCCCCAAAAAATAAAAAATAAAATAAATAAAAAAACCAACCAACCAACCAAACAAACAAAGAAAAAAAACCCCAACACACAAAAAGTAACACATACAAGATTATCCCATTCTGTCCTAGTCCCAAGACTGGAGCATGGATCAAATGCTCCACCAGGACATTTTTTTTTTCCTTTTGCAAATATTACATACTACAAAAACGTACAGCCTGGGAGAAAAATGCATCAAAAAGAGCTCAAAAACAAGAGAAGTATAATCCCATACATTTTGCACATTTGTTACACAATACACAGTGATCACTAAACGAAATGACAAGCTTCACAATATTCATGGCTTTTTGCTTGCGTTTCTACACAATATACAACCATTTTAATTTCATTTTTTAATTCAAAGGAGAAAAAAAGCATATGTACAATAAGTCATTATTACTTATGACCTAGTAAATATTGTGTTGCCATCTCATAGTTCTTTTTTTTTGTTTGTTTGATTACATGTAGGTTTTTTTTGTATGAAAGTTCACAAATTAAATAAACAAATCAAATTAAACTTAAAATAAAAAACAAACAAACAGGGAATCAAAGGAAGTTTCATTTTAAAAACCCTAGAAAATGACATTTCAAAATCCGACTGGTAGATCTCAGTAAATGTGTATGGATTCTTCCATTACAGTCTGGCAGAGAGATTAGGAGAGAGAAGGGAGACTGACTATACACAGCCTACAGACACTCAGATCAGAGGGACAAAACATCATATGCCTTTAGAAGGGACTGATTACAGTCTGGAAACTAAGAAATCTCTGACGCGTAAACTTTTTCATTTAATATTGCACCTGTGAATCAAAGCCAAGGTAGTTTAATAGCTGTGTCTCAAGTCACACTCGATGACCGTTTGAATGACAGAATTAACAAAAAAAAATTTCAAATACAAACCATTTTGTACTTAAGGGAAAATTACATTAAACAACACACAATATAAACAAGAGTGCCAAATTAGTTCAGTGCTACCTGTTAGCTAGCTAACTTAACTAACATTTGCTGTGCTATATTAATTTTTCATTTTAAATGTAAAGTTGGGAATGTTTAAAACAGCACCGCAGACATAGATATGGCCGTTATCCGCTGCGAGCCCCTCTCCTTTGTTCTGTGGTGCACAATGGGACAGGTTAGTGCAAAAAAAAAACAAAAAAACCAAGGGTCCGTATTTCATTTATTCAGCAAATATAGTGCACCAGCTGGGTTGTGCTGGCATACCTTGGTGTGAACACACTAGGATACCCCCCTCCCAAAAAAAAAAAAAAAAAGCCACACCCCCCACACAAAAAAAACCCCATCTAGGATGGTGCACAATTATGCAATCTGAAACACAGCTAATGACTTTGTTTAAAAGTTGCATCTTTTTGTCCCAAACAAGAACAATACACATAGCTTTTAAAACAATGGTTTCACATAACACACGCCGGTGAACTTGATTTTGTCATTTTGCTTTAAGACACAAAACAAAAGTAGCACTTTATGAGAAAGTGCTCATATGTAACATGATTTCAGTGCTTGTTGTAGTTAATGTTAATGGAACTACCCAAGTTCTTGCAGTGTGCTAACAATTACAAAACCATTTGAAGCCATCAAATAAACCTACAAACAGGTGACAAATTAAAGGAAAAAACTGGCATCCTATCCAGGGTGTGTTCCACTCCCATGTCCAGGGTTCCCAGAATAAGCTCCAGATCCACTGCCACCTTGATAAAGACCTAAAGTGTCTTTATAAGTTGTTGGACCACCACCAACCAACAGAACAATCGGAAAGTTCAATGCAGGTATGGATTCTAGTCTGTGAAACTGTACTGGAAGGATGAACAACATTCTAGCAAAAGATATTCCCTCAACTGGTATTCTGATGGTGGTGGTGGTGGAGAGACCTGTTGCTGGACACTTTGCTCCAAATTCTCCCAGAGGGGTTGATTTGGGTTCAGATTTGCTGACTGAAAGCCATAGCGTTTAATTTACATAATTCCAAACTCATCAAACCATTCAGTGAGCTCTTGTGGCCTGGGAATATGGGAAGAGATTAGAATAGAAATGTTTCATCATAGGATAAACATGATCAGTCAGATTGATTTGTAGTGACATTTCCATGCAAAAGTATAACAGAAGCACCAGTTTTTCTTTGTCACCCATTTGTATTTTGCTGAATAATCTACACATATTGCTTCAATAAAGCAACTGACAGAAATCAATTAAGTGCTAATTCAAAGGACATGCAGTTTTAATGCCGTCTTGCACCGGAAAACAAAGTGTTTTGACCTTGGTCTGAAACTTAAAAAAAAAAGACAGACAATCTAATACTGCATACTGACCAAACACTGCAAATGCTGCCACCTTGTGCAACATCTGCCATACTGCCCCATTTGCATTCTGGCCTGAAAGGTAGAAAAGTGTAGAGTTACCAAGCATTACAGAAATGTACTGGTGGACCCGAGGCACTGATAGGATCAACAGCACAAATGAACCGATGGTCTGAGATTCCCAACACGGTCCCTCCCCTAACTTTCTCTGAGACGGTCTGGTGACATCCATACCTCAAGAGCCTGGGAGCCGAAGCATTGTCCTCTTCCTAACTGTTTTTCAGGTCTCGATTTAAAAAATAAAAAAGTGCTCCTGGAGAAAAAGGCATCTCACACGAGTTGCCCCATCACGGTGATTGATCCTTGCCTATGCTATTATAGATATACAACCTCCATCTTTTCAACCTTCTCATGCTAAGAATCTATACATAAAATCATATAGATATTTGAATAGTTTGTCCATTTACCATTTGATGATTATCGTCTCCTGTGGTAAGTACCTCTCAGATACGCAACCGTTTCAACAGGAGACGCCGCCAAGGAGGGAAGTAGAAAATTAAGGACGCTGAAGGAGAACTGAGATTGACAAAAGGAATTAGGTTCATTTGGATGCCCACTTCCTCCATATGCAGTTAAACACATGGTACTGCAAGAGATGTTCTCACAGCATCGATGTCAGGAAAATAAAGGCATTGAGGGGACGTGGAAGATGCACTCACTAATCCAGGCCTCCAAATTTGCTGCAAATCCTGTATATTCAATGGCAGCCTTTATCAGAAACACACTGCATGTTTTTTGCTTGATCATCGCCATGCGTCTGTCGCTGCTCATTTTCAGCCATCCTTCTGCTGTGTGGCATGTAACCTAAACATCCTTCAATGATTCTGCACACAGCACCTAGTGTTCTCGTATCACGTTGCCTTCTCAAGGCAGAACAGCCGTCAGCGTCTCAGTGCATTAGGATTAGTTTACTAGAAAGTGTCTCATTCCATCAGACGCAGTCTCCACTGAGGCTCTTTCTCTTTGAAATGTGTTTGCTACAAAGATTTTTAGCACATGGCATAGGTGAACTGTTCTCGCTCTAAAAGCTTAACTATAGACGCAAGCTTCAAATGTGGGCTACATAAGAAAAAGGGCTTCTTTTAACGTGAGAGCAACCTCTCAGCATTTTACAGGGTGCAAAAGGGAGGAAGCTAAGAAAGAAAATAAGAGCAACGCATTTTCAAGTAACCCTGAAATCTAGCCCCTTCCTTGAGAAAGAAATTAAAAAAAAAAAAAAAAAAAAAAAACAGAAAAAAAAAAATCCACAAGTCACTAAAACTACTAATAAACATAAGAATACCTGTAACACAAGCAATAATAATGATATTAATATTAATAATAAAGGTGATAACTGACAGAGCAATAGCAAGAAATAAAGAGCTTTGTTATAGTAGGAAATGGAAGTTGAGACAGTCTGGTGTTCGTCTGGCTGAGTTATTCTCATGGGTTAGTTGGGTAGGCACACGGACAGGCACTGCATGCGACAGGGGTGATGGTTGCAGTGTGGGAGTGTGTGAGCTCATTTCTGGCCAGTGATGGATTGAGATATGGAGCGTGGGGGGATCATGTCCAGCAGATACTCCCTCTGCCGGTCCGCCAGGCTGGACGCCTTATGGCCTCCGGGGTTCAAATAGGCAATATTCAAGCCTGAGAGGACAGAGGACAAAATGAGAAGGCAATAAAAACCACACTTAAAGGAGAACTGAAGTCATTTTTAAACTTGCTTTATTTCTTAATTAACGGTGTTATTCAATTACATTTTCGGTTTTAGTAACCTTATACAGTGCTCAGCGTAAATGAGTACACCCCCTTTGAAAAGTAACATTTTAAACAATATCTCAATTAACACAATTTCCAAAATGTTGACAAGACAAAGTTTAATATAACATCTGTTTAACTTATAACGTGAAAGTAAGGCTAATAATATAACTTGGATTACACATTTTTTCAGTTTTACTCAAATTAGGGTAGTGCAAAAATGTGTACACCCCACAACAAAAACTACTACATCTAGTACTTCGTATGGCCTCCATGATTTTTAATGACAGCACCAAGTCTTCTAGGCGTGGAATGAACAAGTTGGCGAAGTTTTGCAACATCGATCTTTTTCCATTCTTCAGCAATGATCTCTTTTAGTGACTGGATGGAGAGTGATGCTCAACTTGTCTCTTCAGAATTCCCCAAAGAAAATAATTTCTTTACACCACAAAGGTGAAGGCTACAAGATCATCAGCAAAGCTTTACTTATCAGTCAGAATACTGTAGCAAAAGTGGTATAAAAATTTAAGAAAGATGGAACTGCAACCATCTCACAGAGACGTCCAGGTCGTCCACGGAAGTTAACACCTCGACAGGAGCGTCTTCTGATGAGAAGGGCTGAAGAAAAATCGGCATGACGGTTCACTGCAGTTATCTAAAGAAGTAGAAAGCCAAACTGGGGTGACTATTTCCTGTGACACAATACGGCGTACACTGCAGAGGAATGGCATGCATGGATGCCGTCCACGAAAGAAGCCTCTCCTAAAGCCCAGGCACAAAAAAGCCCGCCTAGAGTTTGCCAGGGCCCATGCTGAGAAAGATGAAGTCTACTGGGACTCTATACTCTGGAGTGATGAGACCAAGATAAATATTTTTGGAACTGATGGCTTCAAAACTGTATGGCATCACAAAGGTGAGGAATACAAAGAAAAATGCATGGTGCCTACAGTGAAACATGGTGGTGGCAGTGTCCTTATGTGGGGCTGCATGAGTGCTGCTGGTGTCGCGGAGCTGCATTTCATTGATGGCATCATGAATTCACAGATGTATTGCTCTATACTGAAAGAGAAGATGCTACCATCACTCCGTGCCCTTGGTCGTCATGCACTTTTCCAACATGACTAAACACACATCTAAGGCCACTGTTGGATTTCTGAAGAAGAACAGGGTGAAAGTGATTCAGTGGCCAAGTATGTCTCCTGATCTGAACCCACTCGAACACCTATGGGGAATTCTGAAGAGACAAGTTGAGCATCACTCTCCATCCAGCCACTAAAAGAGGTCATTGTTGAAGAACGGAAAAACACTGACGTTGCAAAATGTCGCCAACTTGTTCGTGACTCGTATTGGCAACTAATTGCAATTAAATATTATACTTATCGGCCTGTTCGGTTTTTAGCCATGTTGAATTTAGTTCGTTTGGTCCACAGCAGGCATCGCTTATCCGCGAGATCTTCACAAGACTTGTGCGAGACTTCGAAACGTGAAGCATCAGCCAGGTGTCAGTGCCGCCATTTTGAAAACTGTTTTCCAAACGAAATATTGCACAAAAACGAGTTTAAATGATGAGTACCGCCTACTTTTTTCAAACTTTCCTGATTGCTATCAAAACAAACAAAATTTCTGGCTTGATCACATCAGCATTGGAAGGAGGGCGTGTGCATCTTTTGACAATGTTGGCAGATGTTGGTCATTTTGATTTCCGCTGTACGTTTTACTTCTGTCCTACGATGCCTCGCACAGGTCTCAACGAATCTCGTTTACGGCCATTGCTTTGACATATGGACTAATATTACATAGCATATTTCAAACACTCATAACTCGCTATAGCAGTGACAAAAGGACTATCAAAAAATGCACTCATGGGGGCGTCATGGCTCAGGTGGATAAGGTGCCATACCATAAATCCGGGGACCCGGGTTCAATTCCAGCCCGAGGTCATTTCCCGATCCCTCCCCGTCTTTCTCTCCCGCTCATTTCCTGTCTCTACACTGTCCTATCCAATAATAAAGGTGAAAAAAGCCCCCAAAAAACACCTTAAAAAAAAAAATGCACTCATATTTAATAAAATGAGATTAATAGAATTTTGAGAAAAAGATGCCTTCAGTTTTCCTTTAACTGTGTTCATACAAGATCAAATCAGGCAGCTCTCTCTCTCTGTGCGTACGTGTTCACACACTCACCGGGGATGTTGTAAATCTGTCGACGGCTCTCATGCTGTGACCGACTGCTGCTAGCACTGCCTCCACCACAGCGCTTGCTGGTCATACCCAATAGTCCGCTGGCCACTGAGAGCTGTGAGGCCTGGGCAAAGTTAGATAGCACGCCACGTGCCGAGCTGGATAAACCCCGCTGCAGAGCTGCCTGTGGCTGAGGAGCCTAAAACACACACACACACACACACACACACACACACACACACACACACGACTAGACTTAGACAGTTCATGCTGCTGAATATCCAGTTTTTGTGTGAACTTTGCTTTTGCACCCATGAATGGAAATGGCTGAATTTAGAATTTTTTTTTTTTTTTTGCTTGGCTGAGGTAAAAATGTTCTACTGAAAAAAACCTGAAAAATGATGATGCCATGACTGTGCTTGCCTGGAGCTCTTTTAAGCTCCTCGTTTATTTCCTTTCTATTTAGAATATATCCACCACGAGTGTGTATAAACATACAGTAAGTAAGGAATCGAAGAAGATGACCAGGTATACTTTAAAAAGAAATCGTAACGAAAAACAACGGACCGCTATTTACCTTGCAGCCAGCACTGCGGTCACATTTGCCATGAGAGAAAATACTTCTGCCCAATCAGATTCAAGAATTCGCCAGATCTGTGTATAAATTACACTTGCCCACCTCCCCCCTTTTTTATTTTTTTAATTAATTTATTTTTTTTTTAAGCGCAGCACTTAAAGCACATACATTGTAAACGTATATAGAGTTACACACAGCACTGTTTCTAGTTGTTTAAAAGGAAGTCAGTGTTTTCACTAAAACCAAAATACTGCAACCTCAAAACATAACATGCATGTGCAGTTACTTGTAAAATGAAACATTTATTAAATGTAGTCTGTTAAAAAAATAATAATAAAATTATATATATATATATATATATATATATATATATATATATATATATATATATACACACACACACATACATACATTATATATATATATATATATATATATATATATATATATATATATATATATACACACACACACACACACATATATACACACATACATACATATATATATACATATATACACACATACATACATACATATATATATACACATATACATATATACACACACACACACATTAATCGGGACACCACTGTAGACCGTGTGGGCCATTCAAAAGTTGGGGACTTCAAAAGTTATGTCAATATTTATGCTGGGAATCCTTGTACACGTACAGCGAGAGACTAGAGATTATCTTTGATCATGCACAATGTGTGTTGATCGTCTAGCTCATCATGTCAATTCTTGAACATGGACCACTGTTAGATGGGGAATATATAAAAACACTGAGGAGTTTAACAAGCCCTGAAATGTAGCGGTGTCTAATCTGCAATATTTTTAAGCTTTGGGTGCTTAAACAGGAAACCTGTTCACTTTTTTGCACTACCACATCACACGCAATGATGGAAAGGGCGGTACCTGTCGGAGTGCGTGGTGTCGGATCATGCTCTCGGCCTTGCTGACGCTGGGGACAGTCTGAGCTGCGCTTGGGGACAGAGCCGCCTGTTGCTGAAGCCTCTGCTCAATTTCCTAATGCACACAAAACCACAAGAGAAAGATCAGATCAGAGATTCGGCTAATCCTGTGCATCATGTGTGTGAATATGGATTTTGGCTGTAAGCGAACCTGCTCCTGTTGCAGAGCCTTGACAAAGGCGTTTTTCAGACGGTTGGTGTGTTCAGCCTTTAGGGCCTTCTTCTGATTGGAGGTCATGCACTGCTCACACAGGATGCGGCCGCTTTTCTCTTGCTTCCAGTGGGGGGTGAAGTCGGTCCTGCACTGGGCGCAGAAGAATGGCTCCATGCGCGCTAGCGAACCCCTCATTTTACCTGCCACAGCACATCAAGGCTACTGAGTCCGGCTTCCTTTGATATTTTAAATATCTCGATACTAAAGTACACAGGACACCACTTCACTAATGGCTACTTACTATTACATTGGCTATACTATTACATTTTTCAACCTAATGCCCATCTACCACACCTGTAAGGTATGGGCAGTCACCCCAACACTATTGACAAACATTCCTCGAGTCATAAAAGAGGAGATTTCCATTCTAGTCAACTTCTTTATAACAGAACAAGTCTAAAGTTCAACAGTGAATCAGTGCTTTCAAGAATTCTTCAGGAAGAAAGAATTTGTCACAGCTCTCTCATCTTAAGTCCTCGATTATTACATTTCACATTATACAGCACCGGTCAAAAGTTTGTACACCCCTACTCATTCAACGGTTTTTCTGTATTGTGACTACTTTCTACATTGTAGAACAATACTGAAGACATCAAAACTATGAAATAACATGAAACATGTATGGAATTGTGTGATTAAATTTTTCATCTCATCTCATTATCTCTAGCCGCTTTATCCTGTTCTACAGGGTCGCAGGCAAGCTGGAGCCTATCCCAGCTGACTACGGGCGAAAGGCAGGGTACACCCTGGACAAGTCGCCAGGTCATCACAGGGCTGACACAGACAACCAGTCACACTCACATTCACAGTCAATTTAGAGTCACCAGTTAACCTAACCTGCATGTCTTTGGACCGTGGGGGAAACCGGAGCACCCGGAGGAAACCCACACGGACACGGGGAGAACATGCAAACTCCGCACAGAAAGGCCCTCGCCGGCCACGGGGCTCGAACCCAGACCTTCTTGCTGTGAGGCGACAGCGCTAACCACTACACCACCGTACTGCCCCTGATTAAATTTTTAAAAAAATATATTTTTCAAAGTATCCAGCGTTTACTTTGATGACGCTTTGCACACTATTGGCATTCTCTTAACCAGCTTCATGAGGTAGTCACCTGGAATGCTTTTCAGTTAACAGGTTTATCTCGTCAAAAGTTAATTAGTGCAATTTATTGCCTTCTTCATACGTTTGTGACCATCAAACAGTAAAATAACACAGTAAATAGCTCTATTCCACAACTGTAGCAATACATATTATTACAAGAACCGCTCAACTAAGTAAAGAGAAACATCACCCATCATTTGAAGTGTCTTTAAAAAAAAAAACCAAAACATTGTATTAGAGGCGGCACGGTGGTGTAGTGGTTAGCGCTGTCGCCTCACAGCAAGAAGGTCCTGGGTTCGAGCCCCGGGGCCGGCGAGGGCCTTTCTGTGCGGAGTTTGCATGTTCTCCCCGTGTCCGCGTGGGTTTCCTCCGGGTGCTCCGGTTTCCCCCACAGTCCAAAGACATGCAGGTTAGGTTAACTGGTGACTCTAAATTGACCGTAGGTGTGAATGTGAGTGTGAATGGTTGTCTGTGTCTATGTGTCAGCCCTGTGATGACCTGGCGACTTGTCCAGGGTGTACCCCGCCTTTCGCCCGTAGTCAGCTGGGATAGGCTCCAGCTTGCCTGCGACCCTGTAGAAGGATAAAGCGGCTAGAGATAATGAGATGAGATGAGACATTGTATTAGAAGGTGTGCCCAAACTTTTGACTGGTACTGTATATGAGATGACCTGGAAAAAGCAAAAAGTAATTTCCTAATGATTTGATAAAATTGTCGATAGCTATGTACCAAAGTGAAATGAACAAAAGTCTAAATCAATTCAGTTTGCCAGACACAGGCTGGATAGAAATGCCCATGATGCTCCTGCATCGTCAAAACAGAAAAGCGCTTACACAAACTGTACAGATGACAGCTGACAAAACTTAGTGACCTAATAAAAATATTAATTACAATCCATTTATTCAGCAGAACTGACTGAATTACTCTGATTACTTCCCCACTGATTTGAATGGGGAGAAGATGAGGCTCATGCGTTTCAATACCACGAGTGACTTTTACCTCAGGAGATGAGAGATGTGGATAATGCTCATAATCAAATTGATAAATTTTACAGAATCATCAGTAATATTTTTCAATAAGTCAATTAGGTTATATATGTAGACACAGGAGTCGAGTCTTCCAGTGTAGTCTGAATGAAATTTTTAAATATAGGTTTGTCCCTTTTCACTTTTGCAGATAATTTTACTTCTGATTGGGTTACACACAAAAGAGAAACATTTCGGTTCAGCAAAGCCTGCAATTTTTAGAACTATATATAGTAGAAAACATCTAAATTTGACCATACGACGGGTTTTCCCAGAACAGCGTACAAATAGCAGCATATATTAACTTCAACAACGGTCCTTAGATCACCATTATAAATGTGTAAACAGGGTGTGGGTCTTTTCCCCTCACCATACATGGAAATGTGTAATATTTCTTGTCTGTTGTAATCAGACATGCGGTGAATAGAAATTAGGCGGATAACGCTGGTGTATTCCTTGAACTCGGGCTTTTTTTTTTTTACTACCTCCAGTGATAAGACTATGTGTCATATGTCCATTTGTATTTACTGTATAAAATATTCTAAAGTAAATAATAATAATAATAATAATAATAATAACTATATGCTAAAGCACAATGTGATGTCAGCCCTGGTGTAATCAATTTCAATTCAGTATTAAGGACCCATTTTTCTGCCTTGCCCAGAACTCCCAGCCACTTCTACACACAGATCCTGCTTTCTTTTCACTCCTCATTTTCTCCATCAGTTGTGTGGTTAGGATTCTCACCTTGGCTGTCGAGGACACTCTGAACCACCTCCTCCAGTCCCACCATGTAGATGAACTCGCTGTTGGCGGCAGAGGGCAGGAAGTGGAGCAGGGGGGCAGGAGGTTTGGGTGGAGGGATCTCCAGCAGCGTTTTCTCCAGCTGCTTGCGCAAGGCCAGCTTGGCAGCTGCCTGGCTGCTGGCCTGATCACTCATTGTGCCCACAGACCCCACAGTAGAGCTGCTGGGAAGTGCAGAGGGGCTAACTGCACTCACACCCACCCCAACGCCTGGCACACCTGCTGTCCCGGCCGCCTGCATGTGGGCCAAGTTCATGTAGATGGCTGCCGAGGAGCCAGAACGCTGTGAGGCCGCCACCTGTTGGCTAGCAGCCTGCAGTGCACAGAGAAAACATTATTCGTGATTTCAGGAAAAAAAACAAACAAACAAAAAAACAATACAAATGATGACTATGTGAGAGTTCAGTAAAATCACTGATGATCAAGGTTGCAGGTGTACTCATCATTCCAATGTCAAGTTCCAAACTACACTACAGCTGTGTATGTTACAATGACCGGTGATGGTTTAAATACAGATATAAACAGGGGTAACATGTTTGCTTAATCCTAAGGAAGTACATTGACTGGGAACCCCATTCACACAAGCAAGTGATACAAGTGACAGGTGACCATTCAAAGGAACCAGGGCTGGTTATAATTTCTGAGTTCTTCACTCTCGGGACACACACACGCACAAAATTGTTGCTATAAAATGTCGTGTGCCTTTAAAACTTATACAAGACAACTTCTGTTACGAGGAGGCACTGTCCTGAAACTTTTCCTCTATACGCTGATTCAATTCATGACTTCTGATAATCTGTTAAATCAGGTACATCAGCATTATGAAAAATGCCATATAAAAACTAAGCGCAATCAAATGTAAAATGGCGTATAAAGTAAGGCTCTTCGCCTTAAACGATATTTAAAAGGCCAACAATATACACTCTGCTAGGTTAAAAAGAGACTTAAAAGATACAGAATGCATTCTTGAGGGTACCGCCACAGTAAATAATGTTTTTCCCCCTGACAATCGAATGCCAGTAACCATTTCAGCATCTGCTAAAAGCACATACTTTTCCCAAAACTAGTAAGGAGGCGCTTGCTGTACTGATGTCAACCAAATCCTGACTAGCCCTCTGTCAGAATTTTAAAAATCTGCATCTAGTTAAGAAGTAGTGACTGTTAAAGCTGGCTTTAAATCTGCAATGTGGCACAACTGGCAAAGTGCGAGCTTTCAGACATGCTTGAGAGTCTGCACGCTCGTACTGACATACCACCTGCGGCAAGAGACAAAAAAAAAAAGAAAAAGTGAAACCACCACTGTGTGGTAACTGGCATAAAAGTTACATGTTAACATCTCATTTGCACAACAAAGCAAATCTCTAAGACTTCCGGCTTAACCTTCTCCCTGTTCGCGGTGATGCTGCACTTCTGCTACATGCTTAAGTGTCAGATATTTTGTGAAACGTCGCTTTCCATTATGCTGACAGTCTCTGCAGTGCAGTAAGAACACAAACCAGCAAATGTGTCTCATTTTCAAGGTAGATCAAAAAAAAGAAAATCTATAACTCTATATAAGCAGTTTCATCTACGTGGTGCTGTTTCTTGTTCAGCATATGTGCCTCTGCTCTCTGGCATTCTTGTTGAAGGCTGTTGGGTCGCTCGTACCTGCTGGTAGTTAATTGCATTGCTCATGCTCCCTGTGGAGGGTCGGCCCATGCCAGGCTTAGAGGGCACTCTCTGTCCCTGCAGCTGGGCTGGGTTAGGCGCAATCACCCGCTGAGACATCATCATGGGGGGCAGAGAGGCACTGGCTGCAGACCTGATCACCGTGTGGCCCTGGAACAAACACACAAATAAATTAAGACATGTAATACAATGGATGACCACTAGAGATCAGCAGTTGCCCGATTTCCCATTAATTCCATGTCACATGTAATAAAGAGGACATTAAGCAGCTGTGCAATATATGGTAATCTATACTACCACTGTACACAACAGATGCTCTTTTTGTTTAAGTTGACATATTTAAAAGGTCAGACTACGCTGTCTTGTAATTGCAATAATCAAAGCATTCAGAAATAATCAGTCGACAAAGATCATTTGAGGAAGAAACAAAAATGACAAATGCAAATGAGAAATCATTAAAACACCAGAATACAAGATGAAACAGCAGCACTGACACCACACACGCACCTGTGCTGTGCGGAGGTTCTGGGGCTCAGACGTATGTATACCAGGCCGCACAGGCAGTTTGCTCAGCCCCTGTGAGCTGTGAATAGTGGAGGGCTGCACAGAGGAGGGGGGATTCTGAACGACTGGAACCTGGAGAGTGATGTACACACACACACACATTAACACCACAAAACAGGTTATGTTCATAACCACATTAATGTGGATCCTCAGGGTAATTAGACGCATCTTTGCATCGTGAGTATTACAGACTATCTGCCTGTGTATATAGAGAAACAAAGCAATAAAAAGTTAAAAGCCTAAAACGCATGAGTGCTGTGGCCCTCAAGCAAACACATCACAGTGCTGTGATGCAGCTTTAGTAACACCGTTGCTCTCTGCATTCTCTGGAACAACCCCAGTTTTACTCCAGCTTCTGAAATGGACATGAAAAAACCTAAAACTATATTCAACATAATGACGGAGTTGTTTGGAGCCAGTATTACAGACAGCTGTTTGTTGTTCTTCCTGAGGTCTAATTCACTGAATAAATGGTTTTCCCATTCTGATCCACTACCTTATTCCTATACTTTCAGCATATTATCTATCTCTGACTTTGTGGATTTGTAAATAAAATCTAAACAGTCAGTCAGTCACAGTCGACAGGACTATTGGCACCCGTAACAACAAGAAAAGTGGCTGAGTAGACAGTACAGACTTGAGTAACCTTTCCTCAAAACAAAAAACAAAAACAACCCACCCACTCATTAACTTATTTAAAAGTTCCTCAAAAAGAAAAATTTTTGGCACCACTAAAACTCAACATGTTCCGTTTCCAAGATCTCCAGTTTCCTTTGTGTATAAATATTCATTCATCTTAAGTAGCCAGTTCATCATGGTCAGGGTTGTGATGGAGCCAAAGACTATCTCAGGAACACTGGATATGAAGTGGGAATACATCCTGGATGTGATCCCAGTCCATCACACAGCACCATGTGCACATACGCACAGCTCTTGGCAATTTATACAGAGCAAAAAATAAAAAAATAAAAAAAAATCAATCAATCAAATCAATCAATCAACCGAGACTGGAGAACCTGGAGGAAACCTGCACACACACGGAGAAATCAGGATCAAAAAGCAGAAACCCTGGAGCTGTGAAGTGGGCATAAAGGAGTTTCTGAATTTGAAATCTATTGAACACTTGTAGTTGAACTGAAAAGACCAGTCCACATGCACTAAAAGAAGACGACTAAGCAGTTTGAAGTGATCTGTATGAAGACGTGGAATAATACGACAAGCTTTGCTGTTATAGGAAAACAATCCATGATCAGGTTGTCATGCAGCCTGACACAAAGCGGAGGGCACTTACTAAAAATATTCAACGCATTCCGGCCAAATCCGGTTGAAGAATCAATTCTATGTGAATACAACACCTCTAAGTTCTAGCCTGAAATATCACTACACTACAAAGGGTGTCAATACTTTCGAAGGCAAAATGATCAGCAAACAGTACAGTAACTACTCGTAATTTTTCTCCTGGAAAGATGCAATGACTGACACACACACACACACACACACTGTTTAATACTCAAGTCAACAAGAACTAATGAGCTAATCGCAGTGACCCTGCAGTGGATGGACTAAGCAGATTTCCTAATAATGCCACAAGGTGGATGAGGTTCTTCATATAGCTCAGGTATGACTGATCACATGCAGAAATGTTCAGGTCATATGTGCATCTTGGCATTGCACTGTGGGGGAGGGGGAATCTAGCCTGCATGATCTTGGTGTCCAGCTGATTTAGTAGCACTGCTAAGTGGAGGTAATGGCAAGGAGTGGGAGTGTTGACCTTCTGTACGACGTTCTCTTTCTGCATCTGGCTTTGTCTCAGTTTCTTCAGCAACACAAGCCTAGCCTCCTCCAGCCTCAGCTCCTCACGTAGGGCTTTGATCATCTGCTGCCTCTCCTCACCCGTCTTCCCCTGTAGAGCACCACACACACACAATAATCCTTACATGGATGACTATGATGCATCTGCACAAGAGTCAAGTCTATATGTATAAATATAGTGAACCAAGCTCTCTGCAGCAGCAGCACTAAGGCCACGTCCAAATATCGTCAATTTATAGCAGCTGTTGGCCAAGAGCACTAAGCAAATTGCCCACTGGAGACAAGAGCCGAGAGGCCTGTAGCCAATCCACACTGATTAGGTACGTTTCCATCCAAATGTGAGCACAGATGGTGTAGTATTTGACAGAATATTTAGTATGGTAGTTTGGTTAGAGACGGTGATAAGGAGACTTGCTGCAGCTTGTAAAATTGATTAAGTTCAGTAGCAAAGATGATATACTCTCTTGACTTACTATTTTTGTGACATGCTCTCTGCAGCTTTGAATATTTGGACGTAGCCATGAATTAACTGACTGGAGCACACACACTTGCTGAAACCATTTATTTAAAAAACACCCCACGTTACAGCTGATGAAATGCTTTATTCTGGTCAGTGTTGCAGCGGTCTGGAGCCCATCCTGTGAACACTGCGTGTGAGGCAGGAATACACCCTGGATCCGTCGCAGGGCACCATGCACAAAGGCAACTTGGCCAATCCGAGAGACCCTGGAGCTGTGAGGTAGCACAATACCACCCACTGCACCACCATGCCACCCATTCAGATTTATTTCTACGGAAATTCTGAGCTGACGGTAAAAAGGGATCTTATTTAAGTGACGAAAAAGATTACTGACAAGCACTCGCTAAACAATTCAGCTCAGTTGCATGGCATAAGAAAAATGGCTGCACATTATGAACTAAGAATTGCATACTGGGTTTAAATTGCTACCCACTGAAACAGCAATATGGCTTGCAATATATTAAAACAAACTAGTGAATTTATCAGGGTTCATAACTACATTTAATTAACCAGTTTTGGATCGCACCAATACCACAGATGAGAAGAAAAATTATTATTTGCAAGCCAGCTGTTGATCATGATCACAAAATGCAATAAAAAATGTTTTTGGCTAACGTGATGATTATTAACATGAAATGTATTGTTTAGTCAGTAGGATGGCATGGGCAGGTGATGGTCTGACTGTCTCATGCTTTAATCATTCTAATGTCCCCTGATACAGGAGACTAAAGCACATGCAGTGCAGACAGTCAGTGAGCGAGATGCTGGAGCAGGAACAGCGGCGCTGAATAGTAGGACGGAGTGCCTCTGTGTCACAGACGCTGTACCTTGAACATGTCTAGATTGGGGTGATGGCGGCGCTCCTCTGGGTGTGGAGTGCTCCTCGGGCTTGATGCTTCATTATCTGACAAGATAATCACATCTGGAGATGGAGTACACCTCTCTCGCTCCACACCACTAAAGGAGAAAGAGCGGGGGGGGAATTGTGATTAAATGTCTGGTAGTCTCTTGCTTGGTCACACAGTAGGCGAAAATCATAAGACAAATGTCAATTTGTTGCACTGGCAGGTGGATATGCACACTGGGTAAGACAGGACAGGTCAAAGATGGGTAGATAATCTAGCTACAAACGTAGATTTTGTCATGATCGTATTTTAGATCTGGACATGGCTCTTATGTAAAGATATTCACTATAGACAACAGAGACAAAAACTGAAAATGGTTAAGCGAGGTCCTCCTCTCCTGCATTCCAGTTGCTTCTCGCTCTTGCCGCAAATCTCTAATGTCTAGAAGTGTCGCATACTGAATGATGAAAAAACATGAAATCCAATTCAACTTGTCTGAGTCACAAGCCATATGCACATAGCGATCTGTAGAATAAATAAAATTTAAAAAATAAATAAATAAAATAAATAAATAAATAAAATACTACTACTTAAAAAAAAAAAACAACTCCCCCCCCCCCACCAAAACAAAACTTAAAAACATACCAAAAAACCCTCAAATCACCCCCCCCCCCAAAAAAAAAAAAATCCCCACACAAAATAAATAAATAAAATTCATCTTTCCTGATGAAATCCGATCTGCCAGAATTTCAAACTGCCTTTCTTAACACAGTCTCACAAGACTTCATTGTTTTGCTATGGAGTCTGGTACATTTCGTAAATAAACATAGCCAAGAACAACCTGCTTCGACAGAAAGAGGCAATTTAAAAAGATATGGTTGGCAGATGGCCAACCACAGAGCTTTTCCAGTAACCCATCAGCAAACATGCAAGTGTCTCTCATTGACTTTCCATCATCTGCGTCGAACAAAATCCTATTCAAGATAGTTGCATGATTTTTTTTTCCTTTTAAAATCAACTGATCTGGTTTGTTTTCAGGTTGCAGGTGAAAAGTTAGTGTGAACATGGTGGAATTATACTATATTTCAAATTTTTTACGAACAGAAACATCTAATGAACCTTTGATGAACTGCGCGAGTCTCTTATTTTTACTCACACATCTTTGGGAGGATCCATTGGAAGGTTCCCTAAACTTGGAGTTATTTACATAGATATTAAAGGTCCCATGGCATGAAATTTTCACTTTGAGGTTTTTTTAACGTTAAAATGAGTTCCTCTGACCTTCTTAAGTCACCCCAATGGCTAGAAATTTCATAATGTGTAAACCAAACTATGCCCAACATTTGAGAATGGCGCGTCAAAACGGCGCGTTGATAAGCTCTTCCCTTTACTACGTCAGCAAGGGAGATGATCCCCACGCCCCCCCCCCCCCCCCCGGATTCCCACCCACTGTATGGATTGCCCCGCCCAGTTGTAGTGAGGAGACCATAGAGGACACAACAACATGGCATCACCTAAGCGAGCGAAACATGGAAATTGCGCTGTACATGGATGTGACAACACAGAAAAGAGTCTGTTTTTACTGCTGACGGGAGAGCCCCTGAAGACGCAGTGGCTTAATTTTATTTACTTCAATAATACGCTGTCGGAAGCATTTTCCTGAGGAATGTTTTCACAACTTGGGACAGTACAGGGCAGGTTTTGCACATCAACTGTCACTGAAGCCTGGGTCCGTACCAAGCATCCCTGCCGCATCAGCAACAAACACCGAACAAGTAAGTGTATAACTGGTCGTTTTGCCGTGTTTTAAAATCGGTGCGTTAGCCTAGCAATGGCTACATTAGCTGTGCAGCTAACCGCTTCCTGCAGTTAGCCAGGTAATCTGCGCTACAAAACTAAAGAGCATGCAGCATGCTCTGTTAAACTGAGTTTAGTCTGGAAATTGACTAAGTTATGAGCTTATGTTTGACTATTGCTCTGCAATGCATGTCTTCTGTTGGATAAGCGCTATGTTGCTGTAGTTGCTGCTTCTATCCTCTTTGGTTATGGAGTGCGTGTTCAAGCCTAGGGTATTATACGTTCGTAAACTACCACTCCAAACACTCTCACTCTCTGTTCTCTGTGTCACGTTGAGTTTACGAAAGGAGTCCGAGGGAGAACGGGGTTTTGTCTTAGCAGCGTGGCTACAGGCGCTGATAGCAGCGAGTATGTGTGTGCGCAGCTTGGTCAAGCCCCTCCCCCCATGGCCCGCCCCCACCCTCTACCCTTCCCCGCCTCCTGCTTCTCATTAGCAAAACGACGCACTGGGAAAAGCGCTGAAATGGGGCTTTCTCCCAGGAGGCTATATTTACGTGCCGAGGGTTCATTTCGAGAAAGGCTGCAGATATAACATCCGGAAGCCTCCACGAGCCCGTTTAAAGCATCAACAAACCACCATGCCATGGGACCTTTAAAACAGTGGGCATTCATTTTAAAATAACTAGCTATAAAATCAAAACCGATGACCTGCGTCAATCGGATGATCATTGCTAAGCGCGTGACGATTAAGTGTGAATGAAGACATTAACACTCTGACAGCCACACAGTAACGTGGTTCACTGCCTCATCCTGAGTCCATCCTATACGTCCCCTCACCTCCTCTTGGCGCTCATGTCCACAGGTTCGTCCATCATATTCTCTTTGCCATTTTTGCTGGGTCCTCCATGACCTATGCTCCTCAAGCTCCCGTTCAGCTTCTCCTCATACACCGCTGAAGCTCCCATCAGCCCCTGGCTTGCCCCGGGTCCTTTCCCCTCCGCCATGGCAGCTCCTTCCAGAGCAGCAAGGTCCTTACGCTTGAGCAATGCCAGCATCTTTAGTCGCTCCATAGCTTCGTGACCCTCCATTTTCAGGCGCTTGGCCAGTGCTTCCTCCCTCTCGTCAGCCGTTTCCAGACCCCGCTTCAGCAAGTTCAACCTCAACGCCTCCTCAGACATCCGCTCCATCCTGTGTGCACACACACGCACACACACACACACAGAGAGAGAGAGAGAGAGAGAGACAGACACAGAGTCAGAGGATGACACACAAAACTGTCTGGGATGCCGTTACTCTGAACATCATGCCATATTTGAGCGTCTTTGTTCAACCTGCAATCGATTCAGATTTTACAAACCCTGCTTGAGCCCAATGCAAATCAATCAATTATTTCGAGGCTTTTCCTGACCAAGTGCCATGACTGAGAGCTGGGACAGAGAGATGGAGAGTGAGAGCAAGCATGTTGTCATGACTCCTTCTCACACACCCACACACAGCCTGCCACTCACTGGGCCAGGGGGCTGCAGTGTTCAAGAACCAGACTTAATTAATTAATTACAATCAAATCACTGTAGTTTTCATGGTCCGACAAGAGTGGGCTGAGTGAATGAAAGCACCACACTAAGCCTCTCTCTCTCTCTCTCGGGGTGTGTGCATGTGTGGCGTGTCTCTGTCTCTCTTGCCTGGCAGCATAGTGGGAGAAACCACCAGTCTTTCCCCAACAGCTCCCTTCTGCTCCCAACTTGTACAGTGCACTTGGATTTAAAAAAAAAAAAAGGTGACCTTCAAGCATCCAGCAAGGGATCATATTCCTGGCTTCTAATTACTGTGAGAATTTAACTCTTATCTGAGGAATCTAATTACACGAGTCTCTGTTCTCTGGTGAATGAACTCTTTGCTGGTGAATGAATGCCCAAGGCTTCTGTATGAAGAGTGAATTTTAAGAGAGAGTGTCAATATTGTTTTAAAATGCAAAAGAAACTCTTCTGGGGGTTGAAATGGGCCATTTTGACAGACAACCTTAAAAATAGTCCTCATTATTTAACTATTACGATTTGGGATGTACCAAGCAATACTGAGCATCAGAACCAATACTAGTCTAAGGGGAGGGAGGGACGGACGGACAAACAAACCCCACCAACAGCAGCAGAACAAGCAAAGCGAACTGGTAGAACAGAACCAGGAATAACTGGTACTGCCTTATGGGCTTGCATTATACTTGATTTTAGCAATTGGCAAAAACCAAAACAACCACTCCAAGACCATCCAACTTCTAAGTGAAGTCTTGCATGGTTTGATCATATTAAGAAAATTTTTTTTACACAATGAACTGACCCAGCTGCAGGAAGTGAACTGAATACGCTGTTTATATTTTGGATTGCAAGTAGCATTTTTATGATGCAGGCTGCTAAAGTGACCTGCAAGGTGCAAACTGCCAAAAGACAGCTGTCGTCCTGGAGAAATATGATTCAGGACATCTGGACAGGGAAATGAAAAATAATAAATGCTAGCTGTGGTACACAAAACCAGTAACTCACTCACTATTTTTAGAGCTGCACAAAAATAGCATTAAAAAAAAAAAAAAACCCAGCCTTGATTCTTTTCTTAACACAATTCAATTCAAGATCAGTCCCTGGGCAAGAACTGCACAAAACAAAGTGCCACTATTCCCACTTACTCACTGTGACCAAGGGCCATAAATGTAATGCATCACATGACCTCACGCACAAACCTGTAGCATGGCAAGTCGACAGAAGAAAAACGACAGAAAACCTGGGAGAGTTTTAAAAATGACCCACACGCCTGCTTCTAGTGAGAAGGAACAAATTTGGACATAAATAAAATGTTTAATATATTATGCACTGAACATTAAATTCCCAAATTTTTCAACAAACGACTGAACGTATGACATGAATGAATGTGGCGTGTGAGCTATTGCTGCATGTGCTGTCTCGCTCAAAACTTGCCAAAGACACATTACAACTAAAGCACGTTTATCGAAACTGATTTTCAGCCAAAATAGTACCTATTTTTACACAAAATTTAGGCTACTAGAGTACAAATGTGCCTGTAAATGAACCATTCAAAATGCAGACAAGCTGCAGCTACAACAGTGTGCTACATATTTAAATAATACTGGCAGGACTTGAGTGGTACAGTGGTGCTTGAAAGTTTGTGAACCCTTTAGAATTTTCTATATTTCTGCATAAATATGATGTGAAACATCAGATTTTCACACAAGTCCTAAAAGTAGATAAAGAGAACCCAGTTAAAACAAAACAAATGAGACAAAAATATTATACCTGGTCATTTATTGATTGAGGAAAACGATCCAATATTACACATCTGTGAGTGGCAAAAGTATGTGAACCTTTGCTTTCAGTATCTGGTGCGACCCCCTTGTGCAGCAATAACTGCAACTAAACGTTTCCAGTAACTGTTGATCAGTCCTGCACACCGGCTTGGAGGAATTTTAGCCCATTCCTCTGTACAGAACAGCTTCAACTCTGGGATGTTGGTAGGTTTCCTCACATGAACTGCTCGCTTCAGGTCCTTCCACAACATTTTGATTGGATTAAGGTCAGGACTTTGACTTGGCCATTCCAAAACATTAACTTTATTCTTCTTTAACCATTCTTTGGTAGAACGACTTGTGTGCTTAGGGTCGTTGCCTTGCTGCATGACCTACCTTCTCTTGAGATTCAGTTCATGGGCAGATGTCCTGACATTTTCCTTTAGAATTCGCTGGCATAATTCAGAATTCATTGTTCCATCAATGATGGCAAGTCGTCCTGGCCCAGATGCAGCAAAACAGGCCCAAACCATGATACCACCACCACGTTTCACAGATGGGATAAGGTTCTTATGCTGGAATGCAGGGTTTTCCTTTCTCCAAACATAACGCTTCTCATTTAAATCAAAAAAGTTCTATTTTTGTCTCATCCATCCACAAAACAGTTTTCCAATAGTCTTCTGGCTTGTCCATCTTTAGCAAACTGCAGATGAGCAGCAATGTTCTTTTTGGAGAGCAGCGGCTTTCTCCTTGCAACCCTGCCATGCACACCATTGTTGTTCAGTGTTCCCCTGATGGTGGATTCATGAATGTTAACGTTAGCCAATGTGAGAGAGGCCTTCAGTTGCTTAGAAGTTACCCTGGGGTCCTTTGTGACCTCGCCGACTATTACACGCCTTGCTCTTGGAGTGGTCTTTGTTGGTCAACCACTCCTGGGGAGGGCAACAATGGTCTTGAATTTCCTCCATTTGTAGACAATCTGTCTGACTGTGGATTGGTGGAGTTCAAACTCTTTAGAGATGGTTTTGTAACCTTTTCCAGCCTGATGAGCATCAACAACGCTTTTTCTGAGGTCCTCAGAAATCTCCTTTGTTCATGCCATGATACACTTCCACAAACATGTGTTGTGAAGATCAGACTTTGATAGATCCCTGTTCTTTAAATAAAACAGGGTGCTCACTCACACCTGATCGTCATCCCATTGATTGAAAACACCCGACTCTAATTTCACCTTCAAATTAACTGCTAATCCTACAGGTTCACATACTTTTGCCACTCACAGATATGTAATATTGGATCATTTTCCTCAATAAATAAATGACCAAGTATAATATTTTTGTCTCATTTGTTTAACTGGGTTCTTTACTTTTAGGACTTGTGTGAAAATCTGATGTTTTAGGTCATATTTATTCAGAAAAATAGAAAATTCTAAAGGGTTCACAAACTTTCATGCACCACTGTATATCAGATATATTCCATTCAGCTAGCATGATATTGCTAGCTGACTTTCGAAACTAAGTTCCGGTGTACAACTACAATGACAAAGTCTCATCTTATATTGAACAAGTCGAAGACAAGTTCAATATCATGCTAGCCGAATTGAATATATCTGATATACCATGGGGGGGCGCGGCGGCGGCACAGTGGTGTAGTGGTTAGCGCTGTCACTACACAGCAAGAAGGTCCGGGTTCGAGCCCCATGGCTGACGAGGGCCTTTCTGTGCGGAGTTTGCATGTTCTCCCAGTGTCCGCGTGGGTTTCCTCCGGGTGCTCCGGTTTCCCCCACAGTCCAAAGACATGCAGGTTAGGTTAACTGGTGACTCTAAATTGACCGTAGGTGTGAGTGTGAATGGTTGTTTGTGTCTATGTGTCAGCCCTGTGATGACCTGGCGACTTGTCCAGGGTGTACCCCGCCTTTCGCCCGTAGTCAGCTGGGATAGGCTCCAGCTTGCCTGCGACCCTGTAGAAGGATAAAGCGGCTAGAGATAATAAGATGAGATGACATACCACGAAAAAAGCCATTATTACTACTACTAATAATAATTTGAATAGTGTGTTCGACACTGTGGACAGGGACCTAGTTTGGCAACTGCTGCTGCAAGTTGGGATACCAAGAAAACTAGTAAACATCATTAGCAACTTCCATGATGGCATGGTATTGCAAGTACTTCTGGATGGTGAAATGACGCCATCTTTCGAGGTCTTGTCAGGACTAAGGCAAGGGTGCATACTGGCTCCTACATTGTTCATCCTTTGCTTCTCCTTCATTGCGCGCCATGCTCGTAAATCCATGGAGAATGCTGGGATAGATATCAAGTACAACCCCAATTCCAAAAAAGTTGGGACAAAGTACAAATTGTAAATAAAAATGGAATGCAATAATGTGGAAGTTTCAAAATTCCATATTTTATTCAGAATAGAACACAGATGACATATCAAATGTTTAAACTGAGAAAATGCATCATTTAAAGAGAAAAATTAGGTGATTTTTAAATTTCATGACAACACCACATCTCAAAAAAGTTGGGACAAGGCCATGTTTACCACTGAGACATCCCCTTTTCTCTTTACAAGGGTCTGTAAACGTCTGGGGACTGAGGAGACAAGTTGCTCAAGTTTAGGGATAGGAATGTTAACCCATTCTTGTCTAATGTAGGATTCTAGTTGCTCAACTGTCTTAGGTCTTTTTTGTCGTATCTTCTGTTTTATGATGATTATGTTTTCTATGGGTGAAAGATCTGGACTGCAGGCTGGCCAGTTCAGTACCCGGACCCTTCTTCTACGCAGCCATGATGCTGTAATTGATGCAGTATGTGGTTTGGCGTTGTCATGTTGGAAAATGCAAGGTCTTCCCTGAAAGAGGCGTCGTCTGGATGGGAACATATGTTGCTCTAGAACCTGGATATACCTTTCAGCACTGATGTTGTCTTTCCAGATGTGTAAGCTGCCCATGCCACACGCACTAATGCAACCCCATACCATCAGAGATGCAGGCTTCTGAACTGAGCACTGATAACAACTTGGGTCGTCCTTCTCCTCTTTAGTCCGAATGACACGGCGTCCCTGATTTCCATAAAGAACTTCAAATTTTGATTCGTCTGACCACAGAACAGTTTTCCACTTTGCCACAGTCCATTTTAAATGAGCCTTGGCTCAGAGAAGACATCTGCGCTTCTGGATCATGTTTAGATACAGCTTCTTCTTTGAACTATAGAGTTTTAGCTGGCAACGGCGGATGGCACGGTGAATTGTGTTCACAGATGATGTTCTCTGGAAATATTCCTGAGCCCATTTTGTGATTTCCAATACAGAAGCATGCCTGTATGTGATGCAGTGCCGTCTAAGGGCCCGAAGATCACGGGCACCCAGTATGGTTTTCCGGCCTTGACCCTTACACTAGGGGTGGGCGATATGTATCGTCTGCGATGTCATTGTGAATGTTGTTTTGACGATGTGTAATTTTGCATTATCGAGTTTTTTTAATTAAGCCGCCAAAAATCAATACAGAGCGGAGCAGACCCGGCGCCACACACGGACTGACGGACGGGCCTTGAATTGCTTTGGGGGGGGGCACACATTTTATACGCCAAGCCAGGGCAACACAACTGTTTCTAGCAACCCAGGAGAGCAGCACAGACGTGACGAGTTAAATATTCTAAGAAACCTATAAAGCAACCAAAACAACTTTCCAAAATGTATCGAACATTGCTCAGCATATTAAAATTTTTTTTTTTTTTGCTCCGCTGGCCTCACAACGCACAAAGCTGATTTCGGGTATCTACCGGAAGATGTCGTGATATGATCCCGTCCAGCAATAAAATGTGATTGGCTGAGACAGCTGCTCATTTACCCAGATACCATCTGAAGAAAAAATGCGATTGGTCGGTTGGTTCATTCCATGTCATTAACCCATTGGTTCCCAAGAAATATTAGTCCACGTTTATAGCAATGATCCAGAAATTATTACTAGTGTTTCTGTACTCACGGATAATAATGAATGAACCGATCAGCCGATTTCGAATAGTTTCAATACATTTTAAATTGAGCACATTTTTCTTTATTATTGTTATACTGAAAAACTTTGACTTGTAGTTTACGTTTTTTTTTTTGAGGGGGAAAAAAAACAAAAACAAAAAAAACAAAAGAAGAAGCTGTGACGGACTCCTATCAGGCCAAGTGCTGTCACTCGCCGGCCACTTTCAGGCATCTTTTTCGGATTAGTGAGACCAGACCCTCTGAACATGAATGGGGAGATATCAATACTGGACTCTGTGAAAACTAACGGTCGCGAAGAGCATATGATTGAAATCGCCATGAAAAGTTGATTATACTTGAGTGTTAGGTTGGTTCTCATGACTCAGAAAAAGCTTTAAAATCCACTTTTCTCGTGGATTATTTTGACACTGCGCAGGCGCAGTACTTCTATAATGGCAGGAGAGGGACAGCAGAGCACGAAGCTGCAAGATGATTGGAAAGCTGTTGGTTCAGATCGACATATGATTGGTTGTTGGCAGCAGAACAGGTGGGATATTTGCAGACCCGTACTGCCGTCAGAGACGGTTGATTAGAATGTTTGCTGCCGTTACGAACTGTCAATTGAATTATTCATTTTTATTAATTTAAAGTTGTTTAAGAAAATAAATATGGCTTTTCCTTAAATACTTGTGTGTCACTGCAATGATTCTTTGTCATTATAATTATTGTAATCTTTAAGCAAGTGTTTTTTTTAAATATCGTCAAAATATCATTACCGTTAAAATCCTAAAAAATATCGAGATATTATTTTTTGCCCATATCGCCCACCCCACCTTACGCACAGAGATTCTTCCAGATTCTCTGAATCTTTTGATATTATACACTGTAGATGCTGCTGCTGCTATGTTCAAACCCTTTGCAATTTTACACTGTCGAACTCCTTTCTGATATTGCTCCACTATTTGTCGGCGCAGAATTAGGGGGATTGGTGATCCTCTTCCCATCTTTACTTCTGAGAGCCGCTGCCACTCCAAGATGCTCTTTTTATACCCAGTCATGTTAATGACCTATTGCCAATTGACCTAATGAGTTGCAATTTGGTCCTCCAGCTGTTCCTTTTTTGTACCTTTAACTTTTCCAGCCTCTTATTGCCCCTGTCCCAACTTTTTTGAGATACGTGTTGCTGTCATGAAATTTCAAATGAGCCAATATTTGGCATGAAATTTCAAAATGTCTCACTTTCGACATTTGATATGTTGTCTATGTTCTATTGTGAATACAATATCAGTTTTTGAGATTTGTAAATTATTGCATTCCGTTTTTATTTACAATTTGTACTTTGTCCCAACTTTTTTGGAATCAGGGTTGTACAAGCTTGATGGTGAGCTGTTCAACCTTAGGCACCTGAAGACCAAATCAGCCAAGACCACCAGACTTCCTATATGCTGATGACGCTGCCTTCTGTGCCAAAACAGCAAAGTGTTGCAGAGGTCCTCAATGCTGCCTGCAATGACTGGGGACTCACCATCAGTAGATCAAAAATGGAAGTGATGCACTGCCAATGTGATGACCCCCCATTATCACCATAGATAAATCACAAACTTACCCGGGCACACAGCTTCACATACCTTGGAGAACTTTCTGAAGATGCCTCTTTAACGCCAAAATAAAAAGACGACGACTCGCAAGGTGAGCAGCTGCTTTTCACTCACTAACCACCAGATGTTGGAACCATAAAGGCCTTCCGCTTGCCACAAAAATCACAGTATACAAAGCTCTGTTTCTACCATGCTTACTCTATGGTAGTGAAACGTGGTGCACACTTGCACATCATGTGCACCTGCTAAAAATGTTCCATCAAAAGATCACTACGACAAATCCTTAAGATCAAGTGGTGGCACAAGGTGACCAACGTCAAAGTGCTGAGAAGGGCTACCTCCACAACTATAGAGACCATGGGCCACAGCAATCGCTTAAGGTGGCTTGGCCACGTTTGTAGGATGCCAGACTACCGAAGCAGCTCCTCTTCAGTGAGTTAGCTCATGAAAATAGACCGTGTGGCTGACCAAAGAAAAGGTGGAAGGACTGTATTATGGAGGACATCATCAAGATCTTTGACCTGGAGAATGAGTGGCATAAGGCACCACATAGCCAATAGCAAACTTCTGTGCGAGCAGAGAATTCAATGGCGAGCCGAGGAGCGGTGCACCCAACGACACAGAAGAGTCCCCCATCGTTAGTATTGACAGGAACCGTAAGTAAGTAATATAATACATACACATTCCTTTCAGGTGTTCAACGCGTCTTTCTCTTTCAAAATTCTCTCAAAATCTTCTGTATTTAACGAAGCAAACCTGGCGGCCATGTTTGTTTACAAACTGTCACAGTCAATTAGAGCGGAAGTTTTACAAGTCTCTGACATGTGACATCATGTTGTCTTGACAACAATGCAATATTGTAAACCGTATTCAACGCTCATTCTCCATTGGGTAGAGTGATGCAATACATGTAGGATAAACAATATGCTAACAAATATTGCATGCTATCAAACCAAATGAATGAAACCCGCTAGAAGGGAATAGAATACACGTTTTTATTCCATCGAAAAAGTGTCCTGTATGTATATAATAATTATATTTCTTTAATTATTAAAGTGTACTTATTAAAACAAATAAATTCAAGAATTTAACAAATATATATGACAAATTTGGCCACAGTATCATAAATGAGGATCTAGGGAGGGGGAGAGCAAACATTGTTTTCATTCATTATGTGCTGGCTGTGCCTTGGTTTATTTCTACACTCAAATGCCAAATTTCTTTACCCTTTTCACAGCTGTAATTCCGATCAATGAAAAGGAGTTTTTAGTCCCGTCTCCTCCTACACATTCCTTTTTTGTCTTTTGCTAAATTATGAGCGTTGTGAAACCAACCCAAAACAAATAAACAAAACCAAATGGTGTAATTTTTGCTGACACAAATAAACCTCAAACATTAACCTTCCAAATCTCATTTGCTCAAAGAAATAAGGCTGTTTGCTGAATACAGGATTTAAAAAAAAAAAAAAAAACCCATCTACTCATCCATGGTTCTTTTCAGTGAAAGCTGATGTTTGCCACACAAAAAGTGACAAACTACCAGACAGTACTATACACAGGAGGAACGTTCACTACTCATCAGGCTACTTCTCATGTGAGATCCTCAGCTCAGCTAATCAAGAATGTGTGGTCATGAAATGGAAAACAGAAGCAGGATGAAACTGCACCGGTCTCCAGTGCTGCATTCTATCAGGCACTCATTAGCCTAAAATTGGACAAAACCACACCACACCATCCACGGGGAGGAGATGCTCAAAGGCCTGGGCCTAATTGAACCACTGTGCGTGTGTTCCTGTGAAGCACATGAAAGGAGGATCATAAATAATCAAGTGTCTGTGAATCTGTGTATGTACACAGGAGTCTGTTCAGGTTTGGCCATGTGTCATGTACAAGCGATCTAAATGATCATGTGTGTGTATGCTTGTCTCCAAGAGTTAGACACACATGGGCGAGCCCTACGTGGCCAGAGGGAAGACAGGAACTCTCCCTCCTCCCTATTTTCTCTCTCTCTCCCTCTCACACGGAGAGTGTGTTGAACAGTGAAGACTAAACAGTCACTATGTGGGCTATTGTTGGTGGTGGAGGAACCTCTACCTGTCTGTTGTATTTGTATTCTGGTCCTAGCAGCTAGGCCATTAACATCAGACCTGGCGGTACACAAATACATGCACACACACAAGGCTAGAGCTCTAAATTTAGCCAAATCCATCAGTACATTATAAATACAGTGAATGAGTATGAAAGAGTAAAACACTACACAAATGCACACGTGGTCATATAAGACGAAAAAAAAGGAAGGGGAGAAAGAGAGAGAGAGGCAAAAAAAAAAAAAGGACCCACAAAAGCTTCCGCCTGTGCCCAAGATCCTGCATACTGACTAACATTCTCATGGTGGACCAAAAAAAAAAAAAACCCACTCTAAATTTGGAAACGTCACTCATCCCTCACTTTTAAGATATGTGCACAGAACGAGGTCCTTTGGAGCCACATTTTCGCTTCTCAAAAAGCACAAACAAAGCGCACCCTTAAAATTTACAACAGCGGTCCGTCAGTTCCAATTACATATCTTCAATGGAGTTTTAAAAAGGTACTTAACTTCCCCAATTGCAAGAAATACAAAAGGAACAAAAAGACATACCCTTGAGTAATCTCACCTCGGTTATGTTTCTACTCAGGTTGTTATGATGTCAGTTCCACAGCGCATGATCTTACTTACTTTTCCAGAATACAGCTTCAAATGCATTTCAGTCTATTACCAGCTACCCGTTCAGAGTTTATCTGATCAAGTTCCTTACTAGGTGGTTCTCATCCCTTTTAAACCTGGCTGCGACTTCGGCCACATTTTGAAACTCCCTCCATCGAGACTCCACATACCATAAAACTTTCAAACTGTAACACCCCTAGTTTGTACCTTGAAAGGTTAGTAGTTTTTTTTTTTTTTGTCCGAGAGTGTGCTGTTCAGACTTCACTGTGGAATCTGACTTGCAAGAAAGGGAGTTTATAGTGCAATAGTTGCAATGCTGTGGCTGTGTGATTATCATCACTCTGCTGCATGTCAGACTACAGTGATGCGCCTTGATGCAATCATTACATTAAATTCACTACCGGGGAAGAGAGAGAGAGAGAGAGAGAGAGAGAGAGAGAGAGAGAGAGAGAGAGATTCTATCTAATCTATGACAAATGATTGTGTATATGTGAGGCTGCACTGCACCAACACTACTGCAAGTCCTCAGGGGAGAACAGTAATCACGCACAAACCAAAATGCTTTTTTAAGGGATGGGCGTGGGAGGGGGGGGCATTTCAGGGTATCTAATATTAGTTCTATAAAGTGCATGAGCGGTATTCTTCCTTCCCCCTGTAAGACTTGACTAATGAGCAAGTCTAACAGACTCGTGCAGCCGCTGTGACCTCGCGTTAACAAAAAAGTGAGTGGGTGGAGTTTTCACATGCATGAGATCTGTGACATTTCCAAAACTACCAGCTATGCCTACCACAGACCACGTACACAAACTGTCATGAAGGTTTAACATTGTGTAATCAGATAACGCAGGAGGTAAACCAATCAACCCCCCCCCACCACCACCACCAAAAGCGACGTCACAACCCCCCCGGATGCTTGTACTGCTGCGAGCGAGCCAATCAGTTGCCGTGTTAATGAGAGCCCCTCGCTGCCATACTGCACCCTGAAAGCAATTAAGCTCCGGGGAGCCACGTCTCGCTGGTCTTAAAATGCCACATTGTACAGCCATCCCCAATTATAAATTAAACACAGCTGTAATTGGCCCCTTGATCACTTAATCATAGCTCGATTATCTCATTATTGCTCGTTCTATCATTTTATCACTCACAGCCCCACATATCTGCACTCTGATCGTGCTTAGTTTCTTGTCTGTCACGCTGCTGCAGCCGAATATCTGCAAGATCTACATTAGGTTCATTAACACTAATGCACAAAGGGAACCATGCTCGCTATCCAAGAACTCCTCTTGGGGGGGGGGGGGGGGGGGGGGGGGGGGGGAGAAAAAACAAAACAAAAAAAATCAGCTCAACATAAAGCAACACTCCTGCTTTTCGCAAAATATTCTGCTGTTCTACAAATACTGACTTAATTGTTGAGGGGGTGAAAAAAATAGATTGGATATGTAATGCCATGCCATCACTCAATACCACCCACCTCGCAAGACACAGAGAGAGAGAGAGAGAGAGAGAGAGAGAGAGAGAGAGGGGGGGGGGGGAATAAAAAAATATACACGCAACCAACAATAGCAGCAGCCAGCCAATGAAAAAGGCATCGTGCTGCACGTCAGCATGAAAACCCTTCACGCACACTCCGGCCCCCCTCCTTTACATAATATAATGACTGTTTCAGTTCAGTCAGCTGCTACAAAAACCAGACTCTTTCTCCTCCCTTCCTCCTCCTGTGTATCTCCCAGCACCCCCCACACGAACCTGCACACGCGCAATCCAGCACACACTCGCAGTGTTGGGCCCTCGGCCAACAAACGCAACAGCAGCTAGGGGAGATGAAAAGAAAGAGACTGAGCAGGAAAGAAGGCGACTGAGGAGTCAAGATACAGTCCTGATTACAGAAGAAAGAGGCTGAAGTTGTGATACTACTGCAACTACAGAAACGATCAACTAACTACACGGATCGGGGTGTGTGTGTGTGTGTGTAAGAGTGAGGGGTTCCGTGCTGTGCTGTCGGTAACTCGTAGTAGCAGTAGTAGTGCAGTCAGTATTTCTGTTCTCTCAGCCAATCAATCAATCAGGCACCTCATTTTCTGCCCTTTGAGACACAAGTCACACGGCTACGGACACCAAACAGTGGATTTGTTTAACTGTTAGTGCGGAGTGAAGATGTTGCCGACCTCATGGTTTGAAGCCACGGAGGTCTTCAGAGACCGTGCCGATATAAGGCTGTCTTTTGTACCCTTAAGCCCTCCCACACCCTTACCATTCCACTTGAGCCGTGCCATAAGCCACAAAGCCAAAAGTGGCCCCTCCCTCGTTCTGCACCTCTCCTCCCCATTCCTCAAAAAAAAAAAAAAGTGTTCCTTTCCCCCCCTTATTTCTTTCCTCACTGTGTTGTAAAAATAAACACACACGATTGCTTTCTAGGGGCCCCCTTTAAGGTACTGCTGAGTCGACTGAACTCCCCCCCCCCATATAGTCTGTGCATTTATGATGTACCGAGTTTTTATTTATTTATATATATATATATATATATATATATATATATATATATATATATATATATATATATATATATATATATAGAGTGAGAATAAAGAGTAATAAACTGAGTGCCATGGATGGGGGAAGAAAAAAAAAAAGACAAAAGAAAAGAAAGCAGCACATTGAGCTCTCCTAACATACTACCCTGTCATAATGCCAAAACTTAATTCCCCCGTCTGCCCATCCCCCTCCAGTATTGCGCTCTCTTTATGCGCACGCCACGGCTGCTTGTCGATCAGATCGCTGCATGAACAAATATCCTCTTCCCTCTGCCCTCTCTAACACCATCACACCCTGAAGACCCCATAAACCTAGATCCTTCTCTCTCACACACGCACACACACACACACACAGTCTGACACGAAGACATAACAGATTTGGAGAGGTTAGTAAAAGCAGGCCAAACGCCAGCCGATGGGGTGTAATAATAATAAGGCCATTTGTGAGTGCATGGTGGAATCCACAGCTCATTTCACGCATGATCTGCATCATGACAATTCATTTGGCTGATGCAACTCCTCACCCCACCTCGCAAACCCGCGTGCTAATGGCATCACATCCCTCACGCAGGGCAGCAGGAGCGCATACAGACAGAGCATGGCGTTATTCAAAAACAAAATAATCTCGATTCCTTCACACGAGAGCACCACAGCATCTTCTTAATTTTACAGCGTTCATTGCAATTCGTCCCAGGGCACATTGCTTATCACGAGCGTGCAGGGGTTGTCACCCCAGCCGTGTTGGCTTGGATCCCAAACGTGCCTGCGCTGATCCAGCCCGTCTGATCAGCCACCCGCTCAGTTGGCTAGATTAAGCCTTCCCCATTTGCTCCATCTGATGCCGAGCTTCACAGATCTCAAAATGGCTTCTGCATCATCACTGAGGTGTGTGCTTAGAATAATGCAAGTAAGCAAGCTAATAAGTTTTTAAGCACAGTGATGCTCACCAAAAAATGCAACAAAAACGCGCTGTTCGAAGCTCTCAAATCCCCCACGATCAGGCACAGTCGCACAATACAACACTTTCCATGCCCTTAAATGTAAGGATCTTGATTTATTGCAAACAGAAGCCTTTGGCGCAGTAACCCAGTTTGAAGCTGCAAAGAGCAGGATTGGTCCAGGGTCACACAGGGTAACCACTACCAACACTAGGAAAGAAAGATGACAGCTGGCCTCTCTGTTCAAGCTTTAAACTGCTACTCTCTCGACGAGGTGTACAGGCTGGTGGGAAGTTCGGTGGGAAAGTTCAGAATTAGAGCAGAAAATAACGGTTTCCTTTTCAACAGTCTACCACACAAACACGACCGATTTTTAAATAATCCTGAGGAAAAGCTTGTTTGGTACACAGGAAAAATGGAAGGGGAACAGAAATGTATGCTCAACAATGGAGATCACCGCAATCATTGAACGCAATGATACCAACTCATGAAGACGGAAATCATGTGAACTCTTTTTGATCATCTTTTTCCAGAGAGTACACGCATGCAAACCGTACCAAAACCTAAAGATCTTGATCTTAGGTTAAGATTAAACACCCACACCTACTGTAAATAAGGATACATTCGATAGCATCTACCACGTCTCAACTCAAACTAAATGCTTAAAGGAGATACGCAGAACCATGGCCTCACTTTTTGTTTATAAATGCCTTGAGACCTCAATAATGCCACAGGAATAGTTTTAAGCGTTAACAATAAATCTAATAGTAATTTTTACAATTAAAGTGATTCGTACAAGTAGCGGTCTGAGTGAATGACCTTGACATCTATGACGTCACCACAATAAGGCTATTGGTCTCACCATTTCCGCTATACTAAAACACAGAGCTGACTGCAACTCTGATTCTCCATTTTGAGCTAATGTATCACCACCATGCCATGTAGATGTGTTGCTGGCAGGTGTAGCAACATGACAGAAGGTGGATTTATGTTGCATTCATGGCCCAAGAATATTCAAACTGCAAAGATTTAGACACGTGTTGTGAGAAATTCACGGATTGGGTGCCTATGAAGTGGTCTCTCCTCTGCTCTGCACATTTTACTGAAGACTCATACGAAACCTCTGATCTGTTGAGGAGCGTTGGCTATAAGCCCGTATTGAAAGAGGGTGCAGTACCAACAATTAAAGGAAAAGAAAACTGCAAGAAAAGGAAAGCAAGTTCAGTTGCACCAGTTCTCCTGGAGCATGAGCCAAGCAGTAATGGTGGAGTACTCCATATGGAGAAAATGGAGAATGAGTGGACCAGTCATCTGATTTCTCTGCTGGATATGCCTGCCTCAGCAGCAATGTCTCGCCTTTACGTGAAATAAGTGAATGAACAGAGAACTGAACAAAGAACTGAAAGTCAGATTGTTTCAAAACAAAATTGGCCACAAGATCGGCCTTCAAGAAGCGAGAACACAGACGGCTAAGATGCAACTCTCATTTGGTTACATCACACCACCACTCACTGTTTATCTGTATTTAGATTAATACATGTAACTTGTATTGTGTGTTTAAGTTAAATAAGATTATTTAATGTGCTTCAGAATGTGATTCTCAGTTCATCTGATTATTTAATTAGCCTTTTACGTTTCATCAGTGAAAGTGCATGCATGCATGCACGCACGCACGCACGCACATGTACAGTGGTGGGCAAAAGTTTACATACCCCAACAGAATGTTTTGTTTCTTGGCTATTTCTAAGAGAAATTGAATGATAATACACAAAAACCTTTATTTCACTTGTGGTTAATGGTTGGCTGAAGCCATTTATTGTCAAGAAAATGTCAAGAAAATGTTAACTCTTTTTAAACCATTATGACAACAAAAAAACTACACAAATGACCCTGATCAAAAGTTTACATACCCCAATTCTTAATACTGTGTATTTCCCCCTTTAACATCAATAACAGCTTGAAATCTTTTGTGATAGTTGTCAATGAATCTCTTTATCTTTTCAGATGGTAAAGCTGCCCATTCTTCTTGGTAAAAAGCCTCCAGTTCCTGTAAAGTCTGGGGCTGTCTTGCATGGACTGCACGTTTGAGGTCTCCCCAGAGTGGCTCAATAATGTTGAGGTCAGGAGACTGAGATGGCCACTCTAAGACCTTCACTTTATGCTGTTGTAGCCACTGACAAGTTGATTTGGCCTTGTGTTTTGGATCATTGTCGTGCTGGAATGTCCAAGTTCGTCCTATGCGCAGCTTCCGGGCTGAGGCGTGTAGATTTTCCTCCAGTATTTTTTGATAAGTGACTGCATTCATCCTGCCATCAACTCTTACCAAATTTCCAGTGCCTTTGTAGTTCACACATCCCCAAAACATGAGAGATTCACCACCATGTTGCACTGTGGGAATGGTGTACTTTTCATCATAGGCCTTGTTGATTCCTCGCCAGATGTAGCGTTTAGTGTTGTGCCCAAAAAGTTCAATTTTGGTCTCATCACTCCACACAACTTTTTGCCAGAAGGTTTGGGGTGTGTCTCTGTGCAGTCTGGCATATCGTAGACGGGCTTCTTTGTGGCATTTGTGTAGAAGGGGCTTTCTTCTGGCAACTCTCCCATGCAGCCCATTTCTTCTCAAGAGTCTCCTAATTGTACTCTTTGAAACATCCACATCAACTTGTTTCAGAGAATCTCGAAGTTCACCAGATGTTATTTGGGGCTTCTTCTATACATCACGCACAATTCTTTTAGCAGTGGCGGGTGAAATTTTTCTTGGTCTACCTGAACGGGCTTTGGTGTCTACAGAGCCCCTGACTTTCCACTTCTTGATTATTGTTTGAACAGTACTGACTGACATTTTTAATTGCTTTGATATTTTCTTATATCCCTTCCCTGATTTATAAAAGTTCAACTACCTTTTCACGCAGGTCCTTTGACAATTTTCCCATGGCTCAATCTCAAAGATGACGCGCAGCACTCAGGCATGCAAACTGGTCAGGGGTGAAAAAGGTGAGAAGGATGCACGGGGACATGGCACGTGCGCAAAAGTACATTTCGTAGTCTACGTTACAAAAAAAATTGCAACCAGTGACATCTTGAATTTAATACAGTACAAAATAACTTTCCATAAACATGTCTTAATAAGTTACTGTTGAGTGGCCGGTAAATTGTACCATTTATTTGTCAGTGGCCGGTAAAGTTTGATATTTTGTGAAGTTAATTTTCACCCCTGTGTACAACACAGTGGGCTATTTACAAAAAGGTATATATTACTGCCTGTGCTATCTAACAGACCTACCCCAGAGGACACACCTGGCCAATCCCTGTCTGTCAATTTTCTTAAAGACATCACCTATGTGAAATCAGGGGCGGATCTAGAAAAATATTTATGGGGTGGCAAGAGGGGGGCAGGAATTTTTGAGGGGTGGCAACGTATTACAGACATGTATATATACTGAATTTAATCACAGTTTGACGACAAATAGTACGTATACACTACAAAAGGGCACGGGCTGCCATTTACAAACTCATACAGATAAACTTAATCTCATGCCTTTATTGTTCACGAAGAACACACATTCTCAGATGAGGTCTATACCGTTTCTGGACAGTTTTATACTGTATATGCAAAAGAACAGACACTAAAAAACAACAATAACAACACTGCTTCAAGTTCAGCATGATTTAAACCATTTACACCAGTGTCACATTTTATAGTTTTTTTTTCCTCACGCTTTGTAAAGGCTCACCAGTGAGCATAACATGAACTTGTCATGCCTACAACAGCTGAATGCGGCGATTTCCATGTTGCTCAGCAAAACGCTTCACAAATTTATCAAGATCTAATGCTTTTGTGCGCTTTGATTCAATGCTGAGTACAGCCAAACTTGATAGTCTCTTTTCTGTCATAGTCAACCGCAAATAAGTCTTTATGAGCCTGAGAGATGAAAAACTTCGTTCACAGGATGCACTGCTCACAGGCAAGACAACCGCTATTTTACACAACCTGAACAACTCAAAAAAAAACATCATCATCTTGGTATGGGTCCAAAAACAGTGAACTCCATGAGAGTGGTAGGACTCTCCTGTTCCCCCTTTTTTCTGTCTAGTACTCTCCTCGTCTGATGTAACTCATGTTTAAGATCCTCAATATTTGAATCATAAGCTTCAGCCAATAGCAATGTTTTCCTTGACAGACGGTGAATCAATATTAACTTTTGTGGCCGACTTTACACAAAACTAATGTCAGACCTAGCTAACATTAGGCCAAAAAAAAAAAAAAAAAATTGTGTTTCAGGTAACATGAAATACTAAAATAAGGTCGGTAGGTAGGAAATTTTTTTTCTTAATTTGTTTTATTTTGTTTGAAAAAATTAACACAAGTAAACATCTTACAAAATAGCATTTTGGCACATAATCCTTTATACCACACATCATAATAAAATAAGTGTTTTAAATCTTTAAACGAATAAAAAAAAAAATATCGCAAGAGTTCGAGTTATGATCTGCGGAAGCGTATTGCTGCCACACTCAAAAAAAAAAAAAAATTGGCTTAGACTCAAGTAATTACGTGAAAAGATATTGTTAACAGAGTTATCACGTTTTTACAATATATTTATCATGTAATAACATATCACGTAATTTCATGATACGAAATTATCACGTTATTTCATGATATTTTCATGTGATAATGTGAAAACACCTTATCAAGAAATAACGTGAAAATATGGTTTAACGTCCTAGGCTAGGCTACTTCCATTAAAAGCAGACGGCCTCACCTAGCCTACTGTAGAACTTGGGTCGAGCAAAAACACGGAGCAAAAACATGGCTGAATCCTGAATGACTCCTATTTGTATAAATAGGGGACTACATAGGCGGCAAAATGTAGTGTTTTTCCCTGCCATGGAAGTGCACTTGTATACTGAAGAGGAAGCAATTTGCATTACAGCCAGGAGGGCTGATAGAAGTGGCAAAACGTTTTACTTTTTATCGTTTCTTTCACAACTTGAATGCGTTGAAACAAAAAATTATGACAAACTAACGCCACTTACACTAAAATATCGAGGGAAATTTGTAATAAAAACTTTACGGTCGGCAATTTCGACGCGGAAATTCTCGATCGGTCGGGTTACCGGGGAAACACTTTTTTTTTGCCTTACATGTATAGTTAGCTAAATAACCTTCTCCAACCTGATTTTTATCCTCTCAAAATCAGCATCGCAACTATGCTAGCACTGTTCATTCATTATAATTTCATTTTTTGATAGATAGTTAATCAGCTTTTACCCCTTTCCTCCCGCGTCTCCTTTCCTCGCGACTCCTGGCTCCCTCACTTCGCGCCTCTCAATTTTCCAAAACAACCAATCTCTGGCGTTATCTCGTGCTGCATTCACCACAGTCGGACATTGGAAATTCGCGCACGTAAATGTCAAATTGGCCGTAATTTTTCTTTGAATTCGTCGCTGCCAACTGGGGTAGCAGCAGGGGTGGCAAGGCTTTCTTTTAGAGTGGCATATGCCACCCCGGTAGATCCGCCCATGGTTATTCACCCCCGAGCGCGCTGGAAACTGTTCCATTGGTATTCAGATTCAGTCACGAGATGAGGTTGCCAGATCTCTCTATAAAAAGGTGACTTTGCGGTCTGAATCTGTGGAATATTCGTAAGCGAGGACTGGCAACCAGCAGTGGGTTGTGCACCAGCTGATCAGAACTCCAATGGAAAAGAAGCGTGTTAGTAACTGTTTATCTTGATTGGCTGTAACCTTGTAAGTGAAATGTTTTGCAACAATAGCGTTGTAGCCTGCCTCCCCCCAAAAAAAACTCTTCGGATCTACACGATTCACACAAGTGACCTATTTTGGGACCAAAACGGCGAATTTCGCCGAAAGGTGAGTTTGCATGTGTGAGCACTGGATGAGGGATAAAAGGTTCTCTCAAAAGTCCAGCAATTTACTGACTTTTATTTTCACCCACTAATTAGAAGAAAACAGATCACAGGTGAAGGTAGTTGCCTTTAATTGCCATTCAGTCCTGTTTATGTCAAATTGTGTACAGGTTTTCAGGCCAATTCACAGGGGTATGTAAACTTTTGATCAGGGTCATTTAGGTGGTTTTTGTTGTTTTCATGGTTTTCAAAGAGTAAACACAGTAGTGAATGCAATAAATATCCAACCATTAACCACAAGTGAAATCAAGGTTTTTGTGTATTATCATTCAATTTCTCTTAGAAATAGGCAAGAAACAAAACATTCTGTTGGGGTATGTAAACTTTTGCCCACCACTGTATGTTGCACAAGTTAACACACCTATCCTGTTTTAATGAGAGTCACATGAGACTGTCAGTTCAATTCCATCCAATTCTCTAGACGGCTTTGTTCTCTGGATTTATTTCATAAGGTGGGGGCCTCCGTGGCCAACGTGTTACTATCGGATTCGCTTTCTGATGGTCCGAACTGATACGGTTCTACGTGTATAGCAGTAGCATGTACACATACTACAATTTCAGGACTATCACAGTCAGATGTATTACTATCTGAGGAATCTGAAGTAGGGCTGTGCGATATATCGAATATACTCGATATAATCGCCAAAAATTCTGTGTGCGATACATAAAATTATTATATCGTAACTATCGAGTATTTTATGATCATCTTCCGACTTGCGTTCGTTTCGTGTTTGTTTAAAACCTTTCCCAGTGGTTTTCTCCCTGTCCCTCAGGCAGTAACGTGAGAGGCTGCCTAAGGGTAAAGAAAACAATAACGTCACGCACTCGCCAACCAATCCTGGGCGACATCTCGGTGCTGAAAGGAACTTCCGGGAAGATTTTCTAGTTTCGGTTGTGTTGCCAGATTGGGCGGTTTTAAGTGCGTTTTGGCGGGTTTTGAACATATTTTGGGCTGGAAAACATCGGCAGTATCTGGCAACACTGCGGCGGGAAGATTTCCTGGTTCCGGTTTACAGCGCTGACTCAGTTCGTGCAATTGCTGGTGCTGCATAGGCTACCGTGTAAGCTCTGTCAATTTCAGCGACAAATTAAAAATGGAAGTGGACGAATTGGTTCCTAAAAGAACTAGTAAGGGGTCAGTCATCTGGCATTTTTTTGGATATCGCGAGGAGGACATGGAACAGCAAATGCCAGTTTGTAAAGTGTGCAAAAAAAACCCACCTGTCATCACGAAAGGCAGCAGCCGGAATTATACACATCTGAGAGGCAGAGCCAGAAAACATTCAGTTCAAAAGTGTGCAAAGAGAAAAATTATGTTTTGCAGATCTCTCTCTTCTCTCCCTCAATCTCTCTCTCTCTATTGTGAATGTTCCAGTGGTTCTCAGTAGTCAGGTTAATAGCTTGGAGATCTATTTTTTTAAATAATTTAATGAATGAGCACTTTTCTTATTTAGGCTAAATGTCTCAGTGTTGAGCTTGCACTTTACTGATTTGAGCTCTGAGCAGCTCTGTACTGTATTGCCCCTTTGTTGCAATTTTCAAGATTGTTTTTGCAGTTTGTGCCACATCTTTGTTGAATAAAAATAGTCTTATTTCGATTCAATTGTGATTAATCACTAACATGAAAATTTAAAATGTGTTGTTGAAAACCACCTGTAAAGTTAACCAAGAATGTTATTTAATCTGCAGGGATTGTAGTGAAAACAGTAAAAAGAGTAAAAGTTAGATTTCATGGGGTCCTTTAGAGGAGATTTAAATATATCGAGATATATATCGTATATCGTGAAATGGAGAAAATGTATCGGGATATTCATTTTTTCCCCATATCGCACAGCCCTAATCTGAAGAATCTCCAATAAATCCGAACGAAGAGGCCATTGCAACTACTCTCGCCTGCTGAGTCTGGCTTTGGTCTATAGCACCGGTTACCGCTGTGACATCAAGCACTCAGGGCTGGCTGGCTCAGCAGGGCAGCTCGAATGCCATCTTTATGGTAAATTTTAACTCTCAAAAAATTATGCAGCATAAAAGAATCAAGGGGCGGCATGGTGGTGTAGTGGTTAGCGCGGTCTCCTCACAGCAAGAAGGTCTGGGTTCGAGCCCCATGGCCGGCGAGGGCCTTTCTGTGTGGAGTTTGCATGTTCTCCCCGTGGGTTTCCTCCGGGTGCTCCGGTTTCCCCCACAGTCCAAAAGACATGCAGGTTAGGTTAACTGGTGACTCTAAATTGACCGTAGGTGTGAATGTGAGTGTGAGTGGTTGTCTGTGTCTATGTGTCAGCCCTGTGATGACCTGGCGACTTGTCCAGGGTGTACCCCGCCTTTCACCCGTAGTCAGCTGGGATAGGCTCCAGCTTGCCTGCGACCCTGTAGAACAGGATAAAGCGGCTAGAGATAATGAGAGGAGATAAGAATCAAGGATGGAGATGCTATCCACTCAGAAATGTACTTAAAAATAAAGGTTCTGCGTATCTCCTTTAAGTTCAGGTTTCATGCTTGAACTCTTTCTGAAAAGGATATGTGATTAAAAAACTGCCATTATATGGAAGTAGTGGTGGATGGAATAATGGTGTAAAATGAAACACCGGTGCAAATTAGTCAACCATGCTGAGTAAAGTGACAAAGGCTACACAAGCATTTGCCATAAAATATAAGCAGACTGCTGAAAATAGCAAGCAGCCAAGTCACAGCTGAAAAGTTTGCCCAATGTGCAGTCATTTCACAGATAATGGATGTGATTGGCTACAGTCTCCAAAGGGGGGAGGGGAAAAAAAAGGGCGTTAAGGCCACTGGCTCACAGATCATTCTGGCATAGGAGAGCTCCACTAGCACTTCCTGAGGGGGATCTTATGGTCGCTAAACATTCTGAAATTACTGGAAACTTACAGTAAAATATGCCAGACAGTTTGGGACGCATTTTCTCTAGTATTGAGGACGTAGCAAGGTAACGTCTGATGTGAAATTACGAAGTCCTCCTTGAAGCTTGCCTTGGATTCAAGCATATAAATAATATTTATTACTAAAAAGCAGCCTTATTGTGACATTTCTTAGCAATTGAATATTTACATAAAACATTAAAAGTAGGTTAAGATACATTTTTATAATTAACACTGACCTGCTGTCATATTTGTGTTTCTCCTAAGTTCATAATTTCAATAGAATAATTGATCAACACTTGTTAAACGAGACCGTCAATGATGGCGTAGCTCACTCCGGCCCTGTCTAGTCCAGAAGGAACGATCTAAAGTGGGCCACCTTGCGCAATAAATGTTGCAAGCTATAACTATACAAACTATACATACCCTAGGAATACCGACCTATTTGCCAGAAAGAATCCAAAACAGCGAGGAATTGACTGAGAAGAAGTGATGTGTTGAACTGCTCATTAAGGCTTAATTAGTCCATAACTTCATTAATAACTGTAATTAAGCAAATCTGGGTAGAAGTTATATGCACCCTAGGTACCCTTACGTTCATGCCAGAAAGAATCAAAACTGGTAAAGAACTGAGGGAGAAGAAGCGATGTGTGTGGAAACTGCTCGTTAGGGCTCAATTACTCCATATCTTCATTATTAATTGCAATTATGCAAAATTGGGTAGAAGCTACAGTATGTGCACCCCAGGCAGACCTACCTTCCTTCTAAAAAGAATAAAAATCCGTGAAGAATCGAGAAAGAAGTAGTGATTTTCGTGAAACGCGGATGCCGCCAGATGGACGACAGACAACACATGATGGTATAAGCTCATCACCTGTCGGCCGGATGATCTAATGATGCTTTCTTGAATTATTTGTTCTAATTAAAGCTCTTATCCCCTGTCTGGTCATTGCCAACTCGCTACAGTAGTGTAGAATATAAAGTAGGCGAATGTTTTCTTGCATATTCCGACAACTGTTTTCTGCCAGCCAGTTCTTGTTTTATTAATACTTAGATTTCCTCTTTTTGTAATTATATCTTGTGAAGTCGAAAACAAGAAGGAAAAAACAGTTGCTGTTTATTGGACATTCTGCCCCTTCTACAAATCAAGCATGAGTCTTAATTACTCCATCATGGAACACACAGAGTCTGGAGTGACTGGTCTGGATAATTTGAGTGAGGTTAGATTAAATAAACCTGGATTTTCTAAGCTCACTTCCAGATATGCTTGTCCAAGTCGATTTGGTGTGTTGCTTAACGCTGACTGACAAACTTTTTCCAAGACTGATCTTGTGTAGCTGAACTGTTTCCATAACTCCTAATTTAAGAACTTATATTTGTCCTCTGTGCTGACCCCCTCTCTGCACTCTCGGACATGTTTTTTCTTATTTGTCATGAGCATGAGTGACTCATGCTTAGGTATTTACCAAGGTTCCAGTGTAACTCCCCCCCTCAGTCAAGGAGTGCTGGTGCTCCTCACTTAGGAAAACCACATATCTGAATAATGCTTATTCATTTTCTCAGTTGCCAATCAATAAATATTTGGAAAACATTATTATTCTAACTAATAAAATACTCAATCCAGACACAAGATGCAAAACCACAGGCAGGAGTTTGTGCCCTTGACAAACCTGGACAGCAGAAAGTCTGGCTGACGGCTATATCGTCTTCTAACATGAGTTTCTAATCTTTTTAAAACTTGGTTGCCACAGAAGCAAAAATGACTGCATGACCTGAGACAAATGCACTTTTTCACCTGCTGTATGGAAAAAAAAAAAAAAGCCCCTTCATCAATGAAGCAGAGAGAGAGAGAGACACACACACACATTGTGTGAAATTTTTTTTTTAAGTAAAACTCTGAATTTTTTTTTTGTTGTTTGTAAAGTAAATATTAAGTCAGAGTGGACGACTGCACAGGTCAAAATCTGGTTTTGCTCATATGCTACCAAGTCCAAATTTTTTAGAAATAACTGAAATCCTAGCAAACATAAGCAAAACACTCACACTGTGCACATGTCAAAATACAATTACCTTGCTAAATTGCATCACATTTAAACTGATTATTATGAACACCCTTAATTCAATTATACTACCCCCCAATATTCCACCAGAAAAAATAAAAGTTTAACGGTCAGGCTTATTGCTTAAGAAGTTTCTGACTGCAACAATCTGGCATTAACACGTCAACAGGAGATCTTTGGGGTGGGGTGTAATGCTTTCGAAGAGAATTTTTTTTTTTCTAAAACATGTAGCCACAGCATCCTAAATCAATAAACACCATTATTTCACTCTAGTAAGCTACAATGCAGTCAAAATACGTCTGGTTTTTCAGAGAATGAGCCTGGATGGAGAGAAATGGCATTATACTAACATAATTTCCATAATCGAGAAACGTTCACAAAATACAGAGATTGTATTCTGGGTACACGGGGTAATCATGGGCGGCACGGTGGTGTAGTGGTTAGCACTGTCACCTCACAGCAAGAAGGTCCGGGTTCGAGCCCCATGGCCGGCGAGTTTGCATGTTCTCCCCGTGTCTGCGTGGGTTTCCTCCGGGTGCTCCGGTTTCCCCCACAGTCCAAAGACATGCAGGTTAGGTTAACTGGTGACTCTAAATTGACCATAGGTGTGAATGTGAGTGTGAATGGTTGTCTGTGTCTATGTGTCAGCCCTGTGATGACCTGGCGACTTGTCCAGGGTGTACCCCGCCTTTCACCCGTAGTCAGCTGGGATAGGCTCCAGCTTGCCTGCGACCCTGTAGAACAGGATAAAGTGGCTAAAGATAATCATCAAATTTATCCTGCAAAATCACCAACTCCTCATGGAGCCATTTAATAAAAAAAAAAAAAAAAAAAAAAAAAATACCACTAATAAAAATGGTTCAAGGCACACAAGCGGTGCAGTAGGGGAAAAAAATTAAGTGTTCACACTACTATCGTCCAGAATTGCAGGTTTGAATCTGACATTGCCATCCATGGCTGGGAGCAAATTTGGCCATGCTTTCTGGGTAGACGGAAGGGCATACTCACGTTCCCGTTAATCACAGTGACCCTGGCCAATCTTAGGCATCTGGGATCTTGTGTATATGCAAGAGTGTAGATAACTCTTTCCTTAGTTACGCTGCCCTGTGATGCAGCATGAGCAGCAATTGACAAACATTTTCAGCTTCACACGTCTCAGACAAACCATGCTTTAGCCTTCGCCCTCTCTGGTTGGTAGCAGTCATATAATAGAGGAGAGCTGGCTCATGGGAGGAAGACCAAATTAAGGAGAAAATGAGGGAATATTTTTTTTTTTGGCATTTAAGAATTTTGAACAATGCCATTTCCTGTTTCCACGGCAGTGATATCCTCACTTGCCTTTGTGTAATTCAGACGTGAAAATGACAGCGAGGCAGCAAGACCCCTTGTGCTGTAGTCACCTCTATGAGCTCACTTTCACAGACGGCAGCACTCCAGCAGGAGTGTGACCTCCCTGAGGGCGTGCAGAAGCAGAAATACGACTTCAGCAATGCACTTATGAGATCATGATGCAGCCATTGCTACATTCACAGCTCCAGAGAAGAGGGACAGCAAGTGATGAACACCACTGCACTCAGACCTGATGCTTGGCCTGTCGAATCTCTCGCTCCCTTATTTATATACAGTACCTGTCAAAAGTTTGGACACACCTAATTCAGTAGTTTTTTTCCTTTATTAAATGATGTTAATTCCATTGCTTTGATGCCTTTAGTTTTGTTCTACAAGAGAGAAATAGTCAAAATACACAAAAAAACCCCCCACTATCAATGAGTCAGTATACATGCATACATACATACACGGGTAAGTCAAAAAGTCCTAAGACAGATGTTCTAAATTTCAAAAGGAATAAGAATTCTCTGATGGAAACGTCACTTGCAGAAGTGTTTAGACTTAAATGGAAGATATGTAGAGAAATAGCCTTGTTATTTTCATAAATAAAGATTTTTTTCATTTGTCTTAGAACTTTTTCGCTACGTTCACACTGCAAGGCTTAATGCTCAATTCCGATTTTTTTGTGAAATCCGATTTTTTTGTGAGGTCGTTCACATTAACAAATATATGCGACTTGTATGTGATCCTCAGTATGAACGAAAAGCAACCTAAAAGTGTTCCGCATGCGCATTGCAGGATACGACGACGTCACACGCAGTGAGCATGGCCAGTGTTTACGGAAGTAAAACCGCCCGGTTGCGGTATGACTCATCCAATCTAGCTTGAATAGCTGCATCCCCCCAAATGGAAATCAGCTCCCTAACCTCTGCGTCCTTCCATTGAGAAGATTCAGAACCTTCACAGCCCGAAGCGTCCCTCGCATGGATGTCATGCGCAGGGGCGCAGATACGTTTTTTGAACTGGGGGGGACAAAAAACTGGGGGGGACAAAGCTGCCAGCAAACCAACCCCAACCCCGATATGCCTGTCAAACTTGTTGTGGGTTACTATAGCAACCAAGCTCGAGCTCGCAACCTGTGCAGCTCAACCAACCGAATATCAGTCTTTGTTTTGTTTTATGTGAGTTGTTGCAACTATGTATACACTGCTGTGCACCTCAATAAACCGAATGGTAATTAGTCTTTTGATTTTTCCGTGAGGTCTGCCTTATGTAAAGTGGGGGGGACCGAACGAGGTGAATTTAAGTCTGGGTGGGACGAGTCCCACCCTCTATCTGCGCCCGTGATTATGCGCCATGTTGTTGTAACTTTTTTTTGAGAGACCCGCCGCCTACTTCAGCGCAGAATAGTGACGTTTGTGGCTTGTTGATGACGTGTAAGTCGGATGAATGCGACCTGGCGGTTGAGACTGAAGTCGCATATGAAAAGAGCGGATAGGAATCGGAATTAGGACCACATATCCAAACGGTCGGATTTGAAAAAAATCGGATCTGTGTCGTTCATATTGTCAATAAAAGATCGGATACAGGTCACATATGGGCGAAAAGATCGGATTTGAGTCACTTCAGCCTGCAGTGTGAACGTAGCCTTAGACTTACCCTCGTGTGCGCGCGCATTACAAATAAAATTCTCATTCATTCATTCTATCCACATTCACAGGATATGACAAATCACGTGTTCTGATTGGCTACTCTACTGCTCAGATATCAGCTCATATACTGCGAGTAGAGAAAAAACAAAAATGGCAGAGCGTGTTGCTGAACCAACTGAGGACAAAATTAAAACTTCTACTCGAAAACAAAACATGGAATGCAAGTATTTGATGGTAAGAACATATCTTTATTTTTCAAGAATTATTATTACATTTTTCACAAATTGTTACCATCATTTCACTGGTTTGTTTACATTCCAAGCGGAAATGATTTCGTCGGACGTTTTGTATAAAGTTTTTATTTATCGAATTTGCAAAAAATAAAGTAAAAATGCTCGGTTTCTCAAAATCCAGTGAATGTGAATAGAATAAAACAATTATTCCATTCAATCTCGTCGTACATGGCTTATAGCCAACTCGGCGCTACGCACCTCGTCGGCTATCAGCTTGTGTACGACTCGATTTCATGGAATAACTGATTCTATACATATTATAATAAATAAGCCCCAGTCAGCTAGTGAAGTTTTTCAAAAGAACATTGAGGAACAGAGAATATGCAGATAAAAACCTGGTGAATGAGACCTGCGCTCTATTAAACAACTTCTTGCACTTCAATGGAATGCTAAAAATAAGCAAAGCAAAGAGTGCAAGGGTGAGAATGGCTCAGCCCCATTCTTCACAGGAACATAAAAGCACCATAATCAGTCAGTAAATCTGATAAAAAGGGATTACCAGCATTCACAAATGTACTGGAACGTTGAAGCAGAGAGGAAAAGGAAAACCATGTGCTTATTAGAAATATGAAAAACCATCTTACTGTATCATCTCTCAGAACAGCTGCTGACTGTCCTGCCTGCAAACTGTACGTGCCATTAGTGAACAATTATCAATTTAAAAAAGGGGAGTTATCTAAAGCAGATGAGCATACAGCAGCATTCTTTCTTTAACAGATACCTGAAATCAAGACATTACACACAGAATGGTTGAGAAGGAACACCAAGGGCATTAGCGTTCTTAAAACACGTCAATCACTTAATGCTGCCGATAACCAAAACAAAGCTCATTGGTTTTGCCTCTAATTGGACCACAGACCTGACCAGCCCACATATACATCTCCCATTACTGTCTGTCTGTTTATCACTCCAGGGAAGGGGTGCTTGAAATGGGACCAGAATTTACACAAGGCCAGTTTTCTGACACTAATGAGGCCAATTAGGAGAACAGCACCCTCAGCAACAGAGTTGGAATTGGTCGTATTCCAGTTTATAGGAGTTGGGAGTAACAAAAATGCAGGTTTACGGTCAATAATGTGTGTTACAACTGCAAATGCATGATAGTGTCATGAGTGTCTTCACCCACCACATACCCACACATCTGTGCACAGGTAAACACAAGGAAACAAACATGGTATAATCCCTGCTCTCTAAACGAGTGAACGTACCGTACCTCTTGGTATGTACGTACGCTGTGCTAGGTGCATGTAGACGTGAGCAGTGTCTCCTGCACACACTCGTTCAGCCATAACACTTAAGACCCTGATCTTCATTAAACAAGACAACAGCTCATTGTGTCCGTTGCCATGACAACAGGCCCTTCTATTTTTATGCCATGCCACTAATCAATTCTTCTTCTGCTGTCGCCCGAGGGAGGGAGTGGATGTTTGGGAGAAGGGTGGAGGAGATGGGCCAAAAGGGGAGGAAGGCTGTGTGGGGGTGAAGTTCAAGACAAAGAAACACGAGAATGAGAGAGTAAAACAGAGAGAAAAAGGCACGAGTGAATTTCTGTGAGGGAATGCTGTGAGGGAAGCGAGAACCCCCCCCAAATTTCTATCGAGACCAAACAGGGAAGCCCTTCTAGCCACATGGACACAGCAGGTGCATGAGGAGGCAAAACATGTCCTGCATGGCCTCCTCATCTCCAAACAGTAAGCAGTCTTGCATAACCTAATATTCAAATTAATTTCAATTTATGCAGTTTCAGTAGGACACTGTGTTGCTGCGGTTAATCTGGATGTATGTCCGGTGCCAAAAGGACACAGAAACCACTGCTGCTCTGTCCAACCTGCAGACCCACCTCTGTCATTTCTCACTTTCACCAACTGGACTGTGAAGCTAAAATGTGAATGAAAGAAGAGACGATGAAGATGCCAATGAGAAACTGTTGAACAGAATAAAGCTAATGTACAGACAAAAGTGAACTCTTCCAGCAAAATGTCTCGCTGCAATGAATGACGAAAACATCCCAAAAGTGCTTTTTCACCCCTCTGCCATGCTTTTACATCACAAATATGCTTGCGGGCGAGCTCACAATGGCAGGACGTTTTAAAAGACAATACGAAATTAATGAATGTGGGATTGAAACACTAGAAGCTTCATGCAAAGAGTTTAGATGGGATTCAGCATACTTGTATTCCAATCCCTGGATTAAAGAAGAATGCACCGATGCTCATAATGAAGCCACAAAAATGCTAAAGCAAACATGTGTGGAGAAAATTACAGCGCAAGGAATTTTACACCAGATTAGACTGGTTATTGTAACTATCACAAAACGTAAACGCTGATTGTACATTTTAACTGATTCAAGGTAACAAAACCTGAATGTGCCTCCCTAAAATTTGAGCTGTACATGCTTGCGAAGTACTGCATCAATAATGTGTCTGGCTTTGTACCTTGTTGTGCAGCTGAAAATTAGACTGCTGCTCCTTTAAAAAAAAAAAAAAGGCAGTGAGTCACAATATGTTTTTTTATTTTATTTAAAAAAAAAAAAAAAAACACGCAGGGTGCCCAATGGAGTCAGAATGCACGAGAGCCAGTCTAAGCCGGTTTGTAACCTCGGGGTATGGAATTATCTCTTAATATGTAGCCGTTAGTGGTCAGGACATCAGACGAAGACGGGGGGGGGGGGGGGGGGGGGGAGCGAGAGGGAGAAAGAGACAGAAAAAGAAGAGAGGGTGGGAAGGGGGGCATGAGAGTAAGGGGAGGGGCATGACGCTTCTATGCTTTCAGGGCAGCAAGAGGAAAATGTACTTCTTACGAGACGCTGAATCTAAAACCTGGCACCTTGACAAGAAGGCTCATTGCGGAACTTCAGACCACAGGGTGGGGCATACGTTGTTTAAACAAAAAAAAAAAAAGGGGGGGGGGGGAAATGCTGGAACTTGAGCCATCTGGAGAGAGTGAGGTAGCACAGAGGTTTTAAAATGGGGCTGATCTGGGTAAGAGGGAAGGAGAGTATGCTGAAGGAAACAAAGAAATTGAGCAAGAACCAGCAAATGCAATTAAGGATACGAAATGACACAAGCAATCTAATCTGAATGTGCATCCTATTAATCAAAAGCACAGAATGAGTGCAGTCTGAAACCACACACACACTAATAAGTTGAGCAGAAATCTGGTAAGGAACCTTTGTGAACATGAAAGTAAGAGGGTTTTACATAGACATTCCTTAAAATATCCACACTCCACTAGAAAGCAGAGAATAAAAGAGAGACAGACCGCATGGGAGGATATGCAGAGTTTGGTTGAGTTACACCTTCCAGAAAGCTTAAAAATAGATCACCCATAAGGGCATTCAAATAAAACTATCAAGTGGTGGGATCAGTCTGTAAAACATACAGACAGCTGTGGAGAGAATAAGGTAAATCAGGAATAGGGATGTTACGGTTTGAACATTTCCTGATAGGATAACCAAGTCTAAAAATATCCTGGTATTCCACTATTATTAGTATTAAATCGATCATTTATTTAAAAAAAAAAAAGCAAACCCACACTTCTGTTATGGAAGAATATTCTGAATGTGTTATACAAAAATTGTACATACAACAAATATCAAAAAGAAAGAAATTGACTGCAAAACTAACTAGCGTGGCATTTTGCAGCACTGCTTAGGACAAAAATAGAAAGTGTTTTTTTTCTCTCTCTCTCTTTTTTTTTTTTTTTAGTTCTGGGCATTTAATAGGTGGTGTGTATGATTACGTTACGAATATGCAACGATTTACAAAGCCAAAACGGTTCAGTGCCATCGCATCCCCTGCACCGAGAAACAGAGCTTTCTGTATGATTTAGTGATTTAAGGGGAAGTCCAAGAGGGAGGGAGTCACAGCCGGACACAAAAAGGATGAGGAGCAGGAAGGAATTTGATCAGGTTTAAATTATTAAAGAAGAAAAAAAAAAAAAAAAACATCCACCACACATACACGGAAATAGATTTTAATCCGTTCTTAAAAAAGTAACCATCTGATCATACACAATCATCAACCGTAAAATACTGCAACAACTCTAGTCAGGAATAAAACCCTGTACCTGCACAGGTAGAGAGAGAGAGAGAGAGAGAGCGTGCGCGAGAGAGAGACACAGACAGACAAACAGAGTCCCTTTACCAGCATGAAATACAGTTCAGCTCTCACTTGTGACCTGAAACATTTAATCTAAAATATAAATTTTACCAGTATGACAATAACATTGGCATAACAGTCATCTTCAGAGCGGGAATATAGTTTATGGAAAAGGTCAATAAGCCTCAAAGATGACAGATTTGTGTAAGGAAAGATGCCTGAGGTGATGAGAAAGTGCCAATTTGAAGAACCCACTCTGGGTAAAAGGGCAAAGTAATGACATGTCCCAGAACTGCTGTAAAACATGGCAAGGCAAGAAGAAAAGATGAAGTAGTGATGTGTGATTAGTCCAAAGGGGTCATGTTATTAAAATTAATAATATGGTGTAACCTACATAATGGGCCCCAAATCACAAAATAGAGGTACCAGAAGAGCAACAACTTTTAAATAGTCAGCAGTGGAGCTTTATGACTACCATTTAGAGTCACTTGAAAAGCTGAGCACAGACCAGCAGCGATCTCACTATCAAAGCTGAAAAAGTTGCTTCTAGCTCACAGCTGTCGGATTAGATTTTATGATCATGGCCCGTCAAAGAGGATCCAGGATTCACACACCCTTCTGACATATGCAGGAATGTTATAAGGGTCATCGGAATGGATGGAACGAGAACCAGACTCGAGGTGATGTAAATTTTCTGTCAAGATCAAGTGAAGGCATGAGAACACTACTTGACCTGGTAAATTAACTGAAAAGTAATTTACCTTTACGTTAATTAAAAGTACCTAGTAATCTCTCGTAAGAGAAGTTAATACAGCAGTGGTCTGTATGTATGTGTATGGGTCAAAGATGACAAATATGCATCTTTCTGCATTCAGCTGATTTTTCAGAAGATGATTAACGTGCATAAGATGAATCGGAGGCGTTTAGAGGAAATTTTGCATATTAGGAAAGAAACCCTAAAAGTATGAAGTCCACATTACAGCACTAATGGGGGGGGGGGGGGGGGGGGGGGAAGTAAAATAAAGACAAAAAGCACCAAACTAATTATTTCCATTTGAATTCAAAACAGACATTAGTGCTCAGAGAAACAAAAACAAAAAACCCCATACATGCTTCAACACAAGAGGCAGTGTATGTGGGACTCCAAACAGACCGCCTAAGCACTGCCTTTTGCTTCAAGACCTATCTGTGACCTGTTCCCCTGCCGGAGATGGCTCGAAATACCACACTAGGGTTGCACAGGGTGGCAGTCTGATTTCCAGGTCACCTGGTTGGACGTTTGCTTAATAGACCATATACAAGATTACCTTACTGTACATAAGGTTTATTGTTAGCCTTTAGTTTTGGAAGAAGCAGCACAAATATGTTTGGGGGGAAAACCTCGAACGTGCCACCTACTTGTCCATCTCTTATCTGTTCTTTGCTTTGTAAAATAATTCAATACCTTTCCTCATCACATTTTATGCCCCATTCACTGCTGTTTTTAGTTTGGTTTGACTGGGTTGCCTTATCTTGTATAAGAAGTCCAAACATTACTCCAAGTATTCTTCCAACCCCTAAAACACAGAGTTTGCAGTCCAACAGTATGACTACAACTGCAAAACGTTCAGTAAAAGGAATTTCACAGTCAACTGTAACAAAGGGCCATTAAAATACTGAATTCTCAGCAGCACCCGTTTAAAAGTAATTTTCATCCCATAGTCCCTCTTGAAGGCCAAGAACAGGAGTCTGAGGCTACAGTGGGCACAGGCGAGGTGACCAGGCAAGGTCTTTGGTGAGCCTGTGCTGCTGTAGCCCTAGATTCCCGACCTTGGCTGACAGGAGTTGAATCCAATGTGGTTTTTGGCTTTTGTGCATTACAAGATCCTTTTTCTGCTCACCATGGTTGTGAAGAATGGCTTATTTGATCGTACATTAACTAAAACTCTTGACCTGCACCTCTAGGACTTGGGACACCATTGGCTCATGTATAGAGGGCTACTGCATGACGTCACCGCGCCGTGAGATTTTGTTAGGCGCCATATTGGAAGACCAAGTACATGCACTCACAATATAAAACAAAGTACGAACGAGAGTAAAGTGACACGATGGATGATAATTCGGGTTATGTGAGTACATTACCAGCTGCAGAAAGGGCACGGTATGTGGAGAAACTGGCTGTGATTGATGGGTTTGACTCATATGATAAGACTCAGAAAAAATTATGTGAATCCAAGCACACAGTTTAACGCAAAAGTTCGTTTATATCCCGACCTTGTCAGCTGTCAGATTTATATTAATGGACCCGGTAAGCTGGTAAATAATATATTTTTTTTCTTTACCAAATTCTAACAGAAAACGAGAGCGCCCGAAAGGGAAAACCGAGCCGAGCCGCCTCACGGCTGTAATGCAAATTGCTTTCCTCCTCGGTATACAAGTGCACTTCCATGGCAGGGAAAAAGAAACTACATTTTGCCGCCTATGTAGTCCCCTATTTAAACAAATAGGAGTCATTCAGGATTCAGCCATGTTTTTGCTCCGTGTTTTTACTCGACCAAAGTTATACCGTATTATGAGCTTTAAATTGCATAAATAAAACCGTTTGGTAAAACTTTGAAGACGAGATTGTACTGGTTTAAAGTTTTTACCTAACGTTTTCATGTCGACTCCAATTAATACACTAGTAGAATAGATGACCAGTTTAGTAGGCCAAAACTTTTTTCAATTTTTGACTGTACCAGCCTGAAAAAACTTGCGACAGTCAAATGGAAAAAAGCAAGCTGGTCATGTTGTACTGGACTAATCTATGACTGATGAGTATAGTAAGCGATACTAGTACTGATACAATAAAACAGACGACTGTAATCTGGTAGGCAGCATGATTTATATTATTTCTCCGTGTCAGATACATAAGGAGGACCGGACACCAATTCTGCCATCTGCTTGCTACCCAGACATTGTAAACTATTTGTTGTTTACACCCAGTGCCTACACTGCTGATGACTTGAAAGCCTACAAAGGGCTACAGGCTTACAATTATGTTGTTAGTGGCTTGGTTCGTGATATTACAGCTGTTATTAAGAATAACCTACACATAGTTATGGCCAAGGTAATCTTGTTGATATTTATCTTTTAATAATATATCTTTTCAGTTGAAAAATTAATACTTTTTGTTACTATTAAGGTATCCATAATTTAGGTTAATTTATCCAAATTATACATATGTATTTATGATATATGCCTACACAACAACTATGTTTTATTTATATAATAGGAGGGAGAGCAAGCCCCAAACCATCCTAAATTATTATTATTATTATATTGTAGAAGTCTGGGAGGCTTGCTCCTCATACAGTTAACAACTTGAGGCCAATTTAGCATGTTTTAAATCTGAATTTCTTGCGTTTGCTTACCTCAAAGTGTCCACAGATCATGCACAGACATCCATTATATCCCCAGTTTTTTGCCAAGTCTCACAGGTTTCTTTCAAGTCTACTGTTGGGCCAATAAATCATAAATAAAACAGCTCAGATTTAAGTCGTTTGCCACTCCACTTTATTCTCGTGGGTTCACATACCGCTGCCGTTATTTCCCCCTAATCACGAGTTTGTTGGTCTTCCAAAATGGCGCAGGGTCTGTTTACTTCCGGTTTCGGGTGACATCAGTGAAAGGGGTCTATAGCAGAAATGTCATGAGCCCATCCCTTTAGTTCCTTCATCAACTGAAGTGCCCCACCAGCTTATGCTGTGTTTCAACCTTCAAATCTAAATGTACACCTTTAAACAAAACAACGAAGCAGAGGATTTGAACAACTATTGTACCTTCAGGTACTCACAGAACCCTTCATGCCACACTAAAGCTGCTTTTACATGGGCAAGGAGAACAAGGTGCACCCCGAACAAGTTGTGCCCACTTTCCTTTGTGTTTACACGCTCGATCTCTCCATCAGTGGCAAACCAGAGGTTAGACAGGTAAAACAAAAGTGCACATGCGCAAATCAGTGATTAGAACCTTGTTTTTAAACTTGCTTTATTGTCCTCTTGCTGCTCGTTTCTGTTTTGACATTCGGTGGTAAAATAGGCTCATTGCAGCCCGATTTATCCCAATCCAGCTGCATATCTGCATCTCTCCACAACTGGATGAGGGTAAGAACTAACTGGACTAAAGTAACACTGTGATTGGCTTGGGAATCGCTTAACTCCATTGTTTAAAAGGCAGAGAAGTTTGACAAGGAAAAGCACTCAAGAAGAACGGACCACTGAATTTGCCGTGGTCTGTCCGGATGATAAATGACTCAGATGAACACTACAGTGCATGTGTAAACCCTCCTACTTGCCACTGATTGTGTTTAGAGGGTAAGTGGGAACAAGTTGCGTCCAGAACAGTATGTTCCAGAATAAGTTGCACCACCTTGTAAAAGTGGAGCAAGTTGCACCCACTGGTGTCAAACTGTTCTGGAACAAATCGGGTTTAGACAGGCAGTTGTGCCAGGGCAACCTGTTCCAGTGCAAGTGCTCATGTAAAAGTAGCTTAAGAGAAGATGGTGCAAAATGATTCCACGCTGTATCCTGTGGGTCACTACGTAGGCAGCTTCAGTTATACTTTTCGTATTCATACATACATATGAAGGGGGGGGGGGAATATTACATGTATGCATGAAGAAGTTTGATATGAAGTTTATCTCCGAGTGGTGAATATATTCATGAATGAGCGAAGCGAATGAGTGAAAATATTTTCAAACACTAGAAGATAAACTTCATATCTTCGCACAACCATGTAAATGTTCTTTTTATTATACAGACGAATCCACGGGGGGGGGGGGGGGGGGGGGGGGATTGTATATACACGCAAGTAAATCAAAAGAACTTTAATTTTGAACCGGTTCACCATTTTGACAGTGCGCGTCTCGTCAGCGAGAAAACACAGAGTGACATCGGAGTGAAAGATCAGGAATTATTACGGAGGCCACTTTTCTGATGGAATAAAAACACGTATTCTATTCCCTTCTAGTGGGTTTCATTCATTTGGTCTGATAGCATGCAATATTGTTAGCATATCGCTCTACCCAACGGAGAATGAGTGTTGAATATGGTTTATGATATTATTGCATGGTTGTCAAGACAAGATGACGCCGAATATCCAATGAGAAAGCTTTCTGCTGCACATGCGTAAAAACATTTCTTTGTTCGCCTGGAAAAAGAAAGATGCGTTGAACACCAGAAAGGCTACAAGAACTTCATTAGATATTCTTCACCAGGCCTGGAATTTCGTCATTTTAGGGGCAAGGCCACTTGGCCTTTTGTGCTGTCAATTTTTTGAGGGCACAAAGGCCAAAAGCCAGGGCGCCAAGGCCATAAAATAAAACAATGATTTTAAGTTCATGTCTATAATGAATTTAATTTAAGGACTAATGACTCTTATGAGGAAGATTGGAGTCTCAGTCGAAACTATCAAGCAGGTAAAGAAACATCTACACTATTATGTCTGAAGATAAGAAAATATTGAACACATCTAAACTTATCAATCCATCACTCACTTCAAAAATTGTAAAAAACTTAAACCTATATCCTCCCATAATTTTTGTTCAATTGACACCGAATGTGCAAGAGCATCTTCAGACTGTACTACTACGCAGATTTTTGATTAATCAAAATTGAGCCTGGAGTACATCAAAATGTTTGACTGTAAATGGAACATATACTAGAATGTATATGAAAATGAATAAATGTTAATGTTGTAATGACGCCAAAAACAAAGGAGATAAAATCTCTTGCGATGGCAATCTTGTCAAGATGGCAGAACTTACACTTCGGTTAAACAGCAAAAAGAAACATGCAATACTAGTAACAAAACAAGGCCAACTGCATAGATTAAAAAAGTGGCTATGAACAGACAACAGCACATATCACGGCAGGAACAAGCAGTAGTAACATCCATGACCTTACGCTTAAAGCTTGACAAAGGAAAAACTTGACAGCAAGCTAATCAGCATGTTACCGGCTACAGTCAGTACTCGGCACGTTAAAAGTGGGTCAATGTTGTAACGACATAATGTTACTGTACAAGCAGTGCTTATTTAACGGTAACAAACTTAAGCCCTATATGTTGAAATTCCTCTCTTATTCGTTCGTTAATTTATCACACAGTCTTGCCTCAGTCAACTTCTTCCCTCCTTCTGTGAAAATTCAACGTCTCAGACGCGGACACAAGTGGGCGGGGGATGTGTTTGATTAAGTCTCCTGGTTGGCTGGTGATAGATTGGTGTCATTATAGCACGTCAGAGCGGTTCATGCCAGGCTCGAGTCCGATCCACCACTGATGAGTTGCCCAATAAGAATCCAGAATGTCATCAAAAGACGCATTTTTTTCTCAACAGACGCAGGTGATGTTAAAGCCTATTGGCGGTCACGAGGCAGACTACAAAACCGCAAAACCGCAGGGCATCAAGGCCACTGTGGCCTTACGGCAGATATTTTTTTCCAAGGGCACAAGGGCCATGGCCCTCATGAAATTCCTGCCCTGTTCTTCACGCATATTTACAAGAGAAAAAAAAAAAAACCTCATCCCAACAGACATTGAAAAATTGGAAAACAGAGTGTGTATGAATAATAAAAAAAAAAAATACTCCCCCCCCCCATGGTATATCAGATGTATTCCATTCAGCTAGCATGCTATTGAACCTGTCTTCGACTCCTTCAGTATCATGCTAGCTGAATGGAATACATCTCATATACCATGAAAAAAAGCCAGCCAATATTATTTAAATATGTCACTCAGATCTGTGATGTATTTCAGATGAAAATAATAAGTGTTTTTCAACACAAGAAGATAAACTTCATATGTTTAAGCCAACATGCGATTTTCTTTTAATTATATAGATACATTCACAAACAAAAAGTACCCAAATTTATCAAAACAATTCATCGATAGCCTCATGAGTGACATATAGAGATTTATGTCACGGTTTTGGTTCTCCGTGTCCTGGCTGTAGCTCGTATGAAAAATATGAGTGGTGTATTTCCCAGTGAAACACTCGTGTTTACAGGAGAACTGAAGGCAAATTTTATCATCAAAATTCTCTCTCATTTTATTAAAAATATAGGAATGCATTTTTGATAGCCATTTTGTCACTGCTATAGCAAGTTACGTAATATATCAGTCCATATGTCAAAGCAATGGCCGTAAACGAGATTCGCTGAGACCTGTGCAAGACATCATAGGACGGGAGTAAAACGTACAGCGGAAATCAAAGTGACCAACATCTGCCAACGTTGTCAAAAGACGCGCGCGCCCTCCTACGAATGCTGATGTAATCAAGCTGAAAGTTGTTTGTTTTGATAAAAATCAGGAAAGTTTGGAAAAAAAAAGAAAAAAAGTAGGCAGTAATTGTCATTTAAACTCATTTTTGTGCAATATTTAGTTTGGAAAACAGTTTTCAAAATGGCGGCTCTGACACCTGGCTGACATGTAACATTTCAAAGTCTCACACAAGTCTCGTGAAGATCGCGCGGATAAGTGACGCTTGCCACGGACCAAACGAACTAAATTCAACATGGCTAAAAACCGAACAGGCCAATAAGTGTATTATTTAATTGCAATTAGTTGCCAATATGAGTCACGATATCAGGTTACAAAACCGAAAACGTAATTGAATAACACGTTAATTAAGAAATAAAGCAAGTTTAAAAATGACTTCAGTTCCCCTTTAATATGTGTGAATTTCTCTTCCATCATCGTTCAAGGCATGTTTCCTGCTATTTTATTTATTTATTTTTTAAAAATCTAGCCCAGCCGTCAGGAAGGCCCTCTAATTAAACTTCACAGGGAGTCATTCATCTGGCTTGATTGTTTCTGTGTGGGGTTTAAAAATGCTTGCATGAGGCCTGCCTAACCCAGCCACTTCATTCAGGTGTTAACAAGACTGGTACAACGCCACAACAACGCAACCCAGCCAAGTGCATCAATCGCTCGTATTCGCCATCATCCTACAGTAACAAATAACCTGCAATCCACATGCAATCCCAGACTCTCACATGGTTTGATTCTAGACAACTCAAGGCAAAATATATTAGAAAATCCAACATGGAGCTGAGATGCTTCATGATGCTGCTGAAAAATGAGACAGAAACAGGTTTCATATCCATCAAAGACACTGTGTGTGGTTTTTGCCGCTCCTGATTTGCGAGAGAGAGAGAGAGATTTCTAAAGAGATGGTAATTGGACACCACTAGATTTGCTGTAAACACACAAATGTGTATATATATATATATATATATATATATATATATATGGGTGAGATTACAGAGCCTGCAGCATCAGATGGTGATGATTTTCAAATGGGGGCAGGGCATAAACAAGTGTGTATGCAAAATGTACTCACTCAATCTGTGTGACAACCCTAATCAGTGTCACTGTGAAACAGGTATATAGATTTCAAATCCTGCTACATTGTGGCAAATCAAAACAGCATGAAGATATTTTCACAATTGACTTTCGTTATACGGTGCTACGGAAAATGAAATCTTTATCATGAAACTTCACAAATGTCCATTAGCATCAATTAGCAGCACATGCAGCAATAGGCAAAGCTTCGCACCCTCAAAGAGTTTCATTTCAGGGTTTGAGGGCGACAGAAACTTTATATAATTTATCTTAATTATGAACTAATATTCATATCTTGATGTTAATTTCATTTCAATTTAAAAAAAAAAAGTATGCCTGGATCACAAAATGCTATGGAAGTGTGTCGACTGTCTCCAGCTGTGTTAAGAATTACCTGTAGAAATACAAAAGGACAGAGACGTGCCTATAAACTTAGGCACTCAAGGCAAACGGTGAGAAAATACAAAATTCAAACATCTGAACTGATATATTGTATCATATCGTACATTTTTAGCTCATCCAGCCGAAAGGCGATGAGCTTATGCCATCATGTGTTGTCCGCTGTCTATCTGGCTTCGCCAACGTTTCACGAAAATCACTTCTCTCTCTCTCTCTCTGTTCTTCACAGATTTTTATTCTTTTTTGGCAGGAAGGTAGGTCTGCCTGGGGTGCATATACTGTAGCTTCTACCCAAATTTGTGTAACTGCAATTAATAATGAAGATATGGAGTAATTAAGCCCTAACGAGCAGTTTTCACACAAATTGCTTCTTCTCCCTCAGTTCTTTACCAATTTTGATTCTTTCTGGCATGAACGTAAGGGTACCTAGGGTGCATACGGTATAACTGCTACCCAGATTTGCTTGATTACAATTATTAATGAAGTTATGGACTAATTAAGCCTTAAATGAGCAGTTTAAAAAAAAAATTTAAAAATAAAAAAACAAAAACGCTTTTATCAATTCTTCGCCGTTTTGGATTCTTTCTGGTGAATAGGTCGGTATTCCTAGGGTGTATATAGCTTCTATATATAGCTTGCAACATTTACTGCGCAAGGTAGCCCACTTTAGACCGTTCCTTCTGGACTAGATGGGGCCGGAGTGAGCTACGCCGTCACTGACGTTCTCGTTTAGCCATTTTTTCCCCCCCATGAAAGATCTGTGAATGCGATCATATTACAGTATTGTCTTGTTGGGCCAAATACATTTTTGTATTCAGATGGTTTCAAGTGTGTACACATTTCTGTACCCAGTCATCTAAGTGCACTGAAGTAGTCCATGTATGCATATACAGATCTTTTCACACGCTCTTAAGTTGAGAGTTGACCCATATAGTCTTTTTGGGGGGGTTCCAGAAAAAAAGGATAAAGTAAATGTATTAACAAGTTTAAAACTTCAAAAGCAAATAACAATGCAGCATGTTTGTGAATGTACCATTTATAAAGTTCTTGAACAAGCAACAAGATCTATTAAAACATAAGCATAACCTTTTGCTGCAGTGCGAATTCAATAGACAAGTCTTTTGTTCATTTTTCACTATGACTTATAGATTCACCAGGGCAGGTTAATTACCTTGCTGCTAAAACCTACCAACATCATTTGAAAGACAGAACAGCAGTGCCAAAGAATCAAAACTGACCGTTCATCCGTAATGTTTTTTTTTTTTATTTAAACTCTAAAATCAAAACTTGAAGGGGGGGGTGTGCCACCCAGAAACCGATTAAATATGTTTAATATATTGAAATATGTGTGACGTGCTTAGAGGTTCTGGCACTAATATGTTGGTTGATGCTGTATTTAAGTTAGTGATTGTGTGCCATGTTGACATCACAGGGGCACTGCTAATGCAAGGTGTTTAATGAGAGAAATTTTTAACATAAGAAATGGACAAGTTTTGCTATTGGCACTGAAAAACAAAATGGCAAGAGCTTCTTTTCTCACTCAACTTTTTTTCTACAATGTCATATTAATGAGAAATCCATTGCATCAACTGAATACAGAATGCAGTTGTATGACAATTATACAGTACCAAGCTGTGGCAGAGTCTCGGCTTGGCTAGTTAGAGATCTAGGAGATAACAAGCATGATGCTACTGACAGCAGTGCTCGCATGAAAGTTGACGTTTTGGAACAGTGTGGACAGACTAAAGATGATGCGAGGACTAAATCTCACTAGCACCACAATCAGCAGGTAGTAAGCATGTAAACAATATATTGTGCGACAATAAACTGGGGTGGCACGGTGGTGTAGCGGTTAGCGCTGTCACCTCACAGCAAGAAGGTCCGGGTCCGAGCCCCGTGGCCGGCGAGGGCCTTTCTGTGTGGAGTTTGCATGTTCTCCCCGTGTCCGCGTGGGTTTCCTCCGGGTGCTCCGGTTTCCCCCACAGTCCAAAGACATGCAGGTTAGGTTAACTGGTGACTCTAAATTGACCGTAGGTGTGAGTGTGAATGGTTGTCTGTGTCTATGTGTCAGCCCTGTGATGACCTGGCGACTTGTCCAGGGTCCAGGTCCAGGCCGGTAGTCAGCTGGGATAGGCTCCAGCTTGCCTGCGACCCTGTAGAACAGGATAAAGCGGCTACAGATAATGAGATGAGACAAATTTATATGGCTATTTGAATTGATGGGGGGGGGAAAAATGTGTATTATAAGTAGTTTATTAAAGGAAAACTCCGGAGTGAAATGCTTTTTAGGTCTATTTTCGCATTATTGGGAGTGCATATGTTGGGTTGCTATCACAATCACGTCAATCGGATGTGTTTTGAGAAAATTAGTTTTTTGTGATTTCAACCGGAAAGTGCTAACACGGCAGTGGCCGGGGCATGTCTTTTTGCCGATACAAAACGCTAGTTTTAAAACCACTGCAAAGCTCAAAACAACATGACAGTTCTGGGGAAGTGAGTGTAGGGTTCCTACAAGCAAAACGAGTTGTCCCTGGCTCTGCATGTGCACGGCTAGAGTGTGTTATAAGAGTAAATAAAAATCCAGCAACCTTACCTGAAGTCGGTCTTCCTCAGACGCCATCTTGAGTGGACAGAAGACCGACTTCAGGTAAGGTCGCTGGATTTTTATTTACTCTTATAACACACTCTAGCCGTGCACATGCAGAGCCAGGGACAACTCGTTTTGCTTGTAGGAACCCTACACTCACGTCCCCAGAACGGTCATGTTGTTTTGAGCTTTGCAATGGTTTTAAAACTAGCGTTTTGTATCGGCAAAAAGACATGCCCCGGCCACTGCCGTGTTAGCACTTTCCGATTGAAATCACAAAAAACTAATTTTCTCAAAACACATCCGATTGACGCGATTGTGATAGCAACCCAAAGTATGCACTCCCAATAATGCGAAAATAGACCTAAAAAGCATTTCACTCCGGAGTTTTCCTTTAAGAAAAGTTCTATTTGTTATTAAATTCTCATTTTTAATAAAAGGAATATTTTAGTTAACAGGCCACTGTCATCCTTATCAGTTCTAGGGATCTGCGGGACAGCCCTAGATTGGTTCAAGTCCTACCTCTCTGGTCACTTCTTCCAGGTTACCTGGTCTGGCACCATGCCCATTTGCCACCGGTGTCCCTCAAGGGTCAGTCCTTGGGCCACTTCTCTTCTCCCTCTACACCCAGTCTCTTGGCCCAATTATCTCTGCTCATGGTCTATCCTACTACTGCTACGCTGACGACACCCAGCTGTTTCTCTCTTTTCCTCCTTCTGACACACAGATCTCCGCTTACGTCTCTGCTTGCCTGCATGACATCCAGTGCCGGATGGACAATTATCACCTGAAGCTCAACCCAGGCAAGACAGAGGTAATCTACATTCCTGCTCCATCCACTCAACCCCGGACATTGTCATCTCCATGGCAGACATCTTCAAGTCTTCTTCACTCGCTGTGAAGAACCTAGGGGTCATGTTCAATGACAAACTCTCCTCCTCAGCAAACGTCGCTGCAGTGACCCGGACGTGTAGATTCCTCCTCTACAACAGCCGAAGGAGCCGCCATTTTCTTATTATCTACCTCTACTCAGCTCCTAGTCCAAGCACTGATCCTCTCCCACTTGGACTACTGCAACTCTCTCCTTGCTAGCCTTCCAGCTTCTGCTCATCCAGAACGCTGCAGCTCGCCTGGTCTACAACCTCCCTCATTCTTCCTATGTCACCCCTCTGCTTGCTGACCTGCACTGGCTACCTATAGCAGCTTGCATCAAACTTAAGACATTGGGGCTAGCTTACCAGGCTATCAAGGGGTTAGGGCCAGCATACCTCCAAAGTCTGATCCTCCCCTATATGCCAGCCAGATCCCTATGTGCCGGTACTACGGGTCACCTGGCCCCTCCTCTTCTCGGCTCCTGCCCAGCCCGCTCAAGACTGCTGTCTGTCCTGGTTTCCATTGGTGGAATGACCTTCCCATTGAGGTCAGAACTGCCGACTCCCTGACCACCTTCAAGCGCAGACTGAAGACTCACATTTTTGGACTGCACCTCTCCCCTTCCTCCCTGCTCACAGTGTTTCGGTCTAGACCAACCCAGGCTGTGTACTGTCTTGCCTGGAGTTAACCGTTTTGAGTTCTCTATTTAGTTATATTTTATATGGTTGCTTTATTTCCTTGGCTGTTTGAGTGTTGGTATTTCAACAGTATATTACACGAGGTATTGCTGTCACTGTTCAGTTGGCACTAGAACTTTGTCTAGAAGTTCAGCACTTCATGTACCTGACTTTTGCACTCTTTGTACATTGCTCTGCTAAATGCCATGTAATGTAATTCTATTTTACTCCAACTTTTACAAAATGTGGATAAATAACTACTGCTGGTTTTGAGAAAATTAAATAAAAAAAAGTTTACTTAAATTTAACAAAAGGAATATTTAAATTGATAAAGAATAGGAAAATAAAATGTTGCATTTTTGGTAATATAATTTTTCATTTTAAAAAATAATTAATTTTAAAAAAATCATGGGTAAATCAAATTGTGAACCCAATATAATGAATCGGGGGAATCGTTACATGCCTAGCACATAGTTATGTTACCCACCATTGTGAGTAACATAAGCCGCTAACCAAAGTGAAATTAAGCCAACATTTTGACGAAAGAACTTTAAACTATAAAGAAATTAGTAAAAATTCAATTCAGAATTTCATTACACAACTAATCTTGGACACCACTGAAGCTCATATGCTAATTATAGAGATATGCAAAAACTTCAGGGGTGGACTTTTCCTTTGACCACAAAACTGATATACTAATGAATGAAAGCTTTTTATATTATATTTTTATTTAAAAAAAAAAAAAAAGCACTGAATATTAGGTAAATATGAGAAAAGGGTAACCGTGCTATTTTTACCATGAAGAAGTGACTTGGTTGGTCATTTTTCACAGTTATAAATCAACTGGTGCATATTTATGGTACAAGTCACATTGTTTCGTCTACTGGAAATCTTTGCCAAGGGGACACGGCTAATTCTAAACACTGCCTTTTCTAACAATTTAGCCAGGACAAGTGTCTGTGCTGGGAGGCCAAGTCTCCATAGCAGTCCTTAATACAGTCTATTTCTAGTGTGTTACATCATCAGGAAGCAGAATTATGTGGATGCATTAACTTGGAAAAACAATGTTTGATTAGGGAAAACAAATAACCAGCATTATATCTCACCCAATTCTGATATTCTATTGATAGTCACATCATGCACGAGAGGCATACAGTAATATTGTTCTAAAGTGCTGAATGAAGCTGCTCCATCACAACATCTGGTAGAAAGATCACTTTTACAGTGGGATGAATCAGTCGAGAAATTTATGTTGATAAAAATTAGGCAGCCCCCAGGGTCGTACTCTAGCACAGTGCATTCCATCTAATCACCTGGCGACACGTAACGCAGATCTCATGGGTTTAGCTACAGCAGGCAGTCGCTCGAGATACGGCAACCATGCACCGTGGAAATTAGAGAGCGCACACTGCATGAAATCCCTTCACAGGCTGTGACCACAAGCTGGGGTGCATTGACTGAAGTGATGAATAGCTTAAAAAAAGTAGACAGAAAAGAAACAAATACGACCCTGCTTTTCTATCTTGCATCTGTAGAGACGGAGGATGAAAGCGGTCCAAGCTAAATGTCTTTGAGCACAACAGTCAATAAGAACATTGTTTGGACCCCTCCTGAGGATGTAATACTAGTGGGGTGCCCTCACAGTGTGCAGTGGCTGCTATTAAAATGAGCAGAGCAAGAAAACAACAATTGGCTCCTGTTTGACGCATCTGTTATGGACATGATTGGATAAGCACATATTTGAGCTGCAGATGATAGGGTGGCGAGATGGACAACCCACTCAACTTAGCAGATATGAACAAAAATCAGATGACTCACGGGCACCAGGGCCAGTAAGGTGGAGGAGGATGTTTATGAAGGAAGACGGAAAACAAAATACAGGACCTTAATGAGCTACTATACAGAGGACAAAAAAAAAAAAGTTGATAGACTTGTTCATGGAATAATTCCAGACCTTTATTTCTTCCTCAGGTTGTCGAATAACATGAGAAAAGGAAGGCTGGACTGATCTGATACAGATAAAGAAACACTGGATCGGATTTAACAGTTTATGAAGCAATCCAGCGGTGTATTTATTGTCAAGAATGCTTGCGATCATGCCGCTGATGTTTCACATAACTTGGCAAGAGACGACTGCAGAAAGTTTGAGGTGTCGGAAGTCGGTCCGGTTTCAGCCGTTTAAAATGGAAAAAGTGGGATTTAAAAATAAATAAGACTCGTTGTCACCCCACACAACATGACGAAGTAGTCTTTCGGTACCATTTTAAATTTCAGAAGCATTACAGTACAAATCTAAAAAAAATATTCCTGGAGCTAGAAACAATGCGTCCAGTTATTAAAAAAAGTGTGCAAGTCACAAGTGTCCCTGCAATGACAAGCCACTGGGAAACTTCATAAAATCCACTGAACATAAGAAACCTTTATTTGTCACATGCACACTTCAAGCACAGTGAAATTAATCCTCTGCATTTAACCCATCTGAAGCAGTGAACACACACACACACACACACACACACCCAGAGCAGTGGGCAGCCACACTGCAGTGCCCGGGGAGCAGTCAGGGGTCAGGTACCTTGCTCAAGGGCACTTCAGCCCAAGGCCGCCCCACGTCAACCTAACTGCATGTCTTTGGACTGTGGGGGAAACGGGAGAACATGCAAACTCCGCACAGAAAGGCCCTCGCCGGCCACAGGGCTCGAACCCAAAACCCTTTTTGCTGTGAGGCGACCGTGCTAACCACTTACACCACCGTGCCGCAGCTTTATGTTCAGAAACAATAAAGCTACAGTTTTGTACGTGTGCAGAAAACCTTTGTGTTGCATGAATAAATAAATAAATAAATAAAAGGAGGAGTGCGTTTCTGTATGTTAGAACTTTCCTTTACTTATTTTCCTGAATGCTACAGAAGAAATGCAAGTTCAGCAAGCAAATAAGACCTTCAAAGCTACTAGAGATTTGTAACAGACTTTAGAGAGAATAAAAAAAAAAAAAAGACAAGAAAAATCAATCAATCAGACACCTGTTTGTTTTTTGGAGCTGGAGAGAAAAAACAGACATATGCATATTATTATTTACAGATTAGAGAGTTGTTGTTTTTTCCTCCCAGAAAGTCATCTCTACCTGTTTGTCCATCAGTGATGCGTTTTGATGGGGATCAGTGAGTGCTGGGATTCATTTTGGAGCCTCACGCCTGTCAGATTGCTGCTGGGCTTTGACTGGGCAGCCATTTGCGTGCATATGGAGCAAGTTGAGAGTGAGACAGCGTCCTCACTTACGTAAATGGCTGATGCATTTTCGGATCTGCCCTCCTCCTCCTCCAAAATCATACACACATCAGCCCTCACCGTACGCTTCCGTGTGTGTGTGTGCGCGCCCTCACCACCACCACGCTTCACCCGAAAGCCCAGCTCCTTAACCAGCACGACTAGCTCGGAATTAACAAACGGTGTCTAATACAAATCACGGATAAATTAAGCGCACTGACCACCGGGGGATTTCACTGCGCAGCGCCGCACTGATCAAACTGTAGCCCGGACGCTTCCTTCGGCTTCCTCCGCCGAGCTGCTTTAACCCCCAGAGACTCGAGATGAAACAATGAAACGGCTTTTCAGACGCAAAAAAAAAACATGTTGCAGTCTGTCAAAACTGTGTGCATGAATTTACTCCATGCTGTTTTTTTTAAACAAACAGCTGAGTCTCACTGTGCGCCAAAACAAAATCAGAGATCATTTTAAACTGTTTGAAAGCTAGCCATGCTATTGTCTAAATGCTCTTCAGGAAGGTTTTAAACATTTTATCATCTTTGGTTGATTGCAAAGAATATTTTAGCTCATGTATTCTGATGCTTCAAAACCCGCTGCAAAATTTAAAAAAAAAAATCTGGTCTGAGACCCGGCTAGGCCGCAGTTGGAGCCTCGGACTCACCTGACTCGCCTTCACCGCCTCAGGTTGCTCTGGCTCCGGGCTCGCTCTCCGATCCTGAGCGCTGCGGCACCTCTTTCCCCTGCAGTCCCCGGCGCCGGCAGTGAACACAAAAGCGCTGATTGGGCCTCGGCGTGCGCTCGGCCGCTTGCTCTCTGCCCAGACACGCGGCTTATTGGTCGGCGGCGGTGTCGGAGACGCGCCCCTATTATCGTGAATGTTGTTGTCTGTGTCTGGAGGGGAGGGGACAAGCAGCTCCGAAACGCTGCGAACTCCACGGGTTTGTTATGCGCGTCGTGTCAGCGGCGCAGGCTGAGCTGCTTACTACTCCACTGGCAGATGAAGTGTGGACAGCCATATTAACTCCCTCTTCATTCCAGCAGGCCGGGCGGCGGAACCGCGCTCTGCTCCGCTCAGGGGATTCAACCGACCGCTTTAAGACTGTCGCAAAAACAACAAACAGGCTTTTACACGGGTCTAATGAACATCCGGACCGTGAGATGATCCTGAACTTCACCAAGGCTTCTCCTGTGGAGGAAGAGGAATAGTATTAGTGGAATAGAAACATCTCTGCTTACACGCTCCACTGTAACGTCTAACATATTATCATCATCATCATATTAAATTAACACGCACATAATTGGCGAGTCGGATAATTAATTTATTCATTCATTAATCTGGCTAATTACAAATTGTGGCTTTGATTAAGAATGATCATAGCACAGTTAGTGCTTTACTGGTGTAATATCCTTGATGTCTATGTTGCTCTTATTAACCTACTGTACTTTAATAAACTGCTATGATTGTCCTGCCATGTGTGTGTGTGTGTGTGTGTGTGTGTGTGTGTATACACATACACACAGTATCAATACATAATATTTACTGTAAAATATTCTGATTCTCAATTATATTAAATGACCTTTCTCTGATTATTATTATTATTATTATTATTATTATTATGGGCGGCACGGTGGTGTAGTGGTTAGCACTGTCCCCTCACAGCAAGTAGGTCCTGGGTTCGAGTCCCGGGGCCGTCGAGGGCCTTTCTGTGTGAAGTTTGCATATTCTCCCCGTGTCCGCGTGGGTTTCCTCCGGGTGCTCCGGTTTCCCCCACAGTCCAAAGACATGCAGGTTAGGTTAACTGGTGACTCTAAATTGGCCGTAGGTGTGAATGTGAGTGTGAATGGTTGTCTGTGTCTATGTGTCAGCCCTGTGATGACCTGGCGACTTGTCCAGGGTGTACCCCGCCTTTCGCCCGTAGTCAGCTGGGATAGGCTCCAGCTTGCCTGCGACCCTGTAGAACAGGATAAAGCGGCTAGAGATAATGAGATGAGATTATTATTATTAGTATATAGAGAAATGATGGTATGTGTGTGTGTGCATACACAGTATTAATACATAATATTTAAAATATTCTGATTCTCAATTATATTAAATGACCTTTCTCTGATGATAATAATAATAATAATAATAATAAATTATTATTATTTAGAGAATGATGAAGTCGTGTGTGTACGTGTACACACAGTATCAATACATAATATTTACTGTAAAATATTCTGATTCTCAATTATATTAAATGACCTTTCTCTGATTATTATTATCATTATTATTGAGAATGAAGTCTGAGATGTCCTTGTTTGAATCTGTAAAGGTTTGTGAAGAGTACACTGCGCCCTCTAGAGGTCACTGGGAAAAGCAAAACGTCTCGCACAAAAGATTTGGATTAATTTCCTCCTGGCTCTTGCGTTTCCGGTTCATTCACTACACTCGCAGTGGTTGTATTTTACAGTCGTTTTCTGCAAGAGCTCCTGAAGTAGGGTGAATTCGGATATACTGGGACATTAGGTAAACTGGGAGAGTTAAACTTGTCATCAAACAAGAAAGTAAATGCTGCTGATTCAGAACTTTTGCAACTGAGACCCTGCAGTGGAAGTGACATAACAGACTTAACATGACTAAAGTGATGTGACATCATCTAACAAGAAGCTGGCCACACCCCTTATATGATATGATGTAACATCACTTCATATATAATAAATGGAGAGAAAAGTAAAGGGGTTTAAATGATGCATGGTTGGATGTATGAAACACCCAATAACTATAGTGCACTGATGAATTTTATTTGCATTAAATGGTGTTTTTATGAAGCATTTTAAAAAGCAGGGGAATAAGGTAGACCAGGCCACCATAAAGCATCATTAATATACACTCTGACACCTAGGGGTAATTTATAGAAGTCTACCTACCTGCATGTTTTTGGACAGTGAGAGGAAATTGAAGAACCCAGAGAAAATCTATAGGAACACAGGAAAAACATGAGAAACTACACAAACAGTAACCTGAGCCAAGTGTGTTACTTAGGCCTACGATGTACTATAGAGTGATTTTTACTGCATGTACAGAGTACATGTAATTTTAGAGACCGACATTGAGATTCAAGATTTTCTAAACCCTGTTACTGCTATTATTGTTGGAGCCTATCCCAGTTGACTATGGGCGAGAGGTGGGGTACACCCTGGTACACACCTCTATGTGTCGCAGGGCTGACACATAGAGACAAACAACCATTCACACTCACATTCACACCTACGGTCAATTTAGAGCCACCTATTAGCCTAACCTGCATGTCTTTGGACTGTGGAGGAAACCGGAGCACCCGAAGGAAACCCACACAGACACGGGGAGAACATGCAAACTCCACACAGAAAGGCCCCCGCCAGCCGCTGGGCATGAACCCAGGACCTTCTTGCTGTGAGGCGACAGTGCTAACCACGACACCACCATGCCACCCACCAAGGAAAACATGTCCCAAATTCCCAAACAAGTCATTAAAATGTTTTTTTTTCATTAGTCTTAACAAATAGGTCAGCCATGCTTCTTCAGAATACGATGGAAACATTTTCTTGTGTAGATAGTCAACACCTTAGCATTTCATAAATGTATCATGAGTTGGGTTATTCATTTCATTAATATCAAGAATGTTTAGATAAGTTGGACATCCAAAAAGTGTCCCAATATATCTGAATTCTCTCTAATGTATTTAAAAATACTGGAGAAACACTTCATACTGTATCAGCTGTCACACATGCACAACAATGAAGGTAAGAAAATACTTATTAAACAGTAATGAACACCCAAGCAAATGTTTATATCTAATGTTAGTCCACACAGTTCACTCGTTAAACTAGCAAATCTGGTGTGAAATGTTGCCTATATACACCTTCTTTGTAGGTTGTGAAATGGTCACAGCATACACTATTTAGCCAAAAGTTTGTGGACACCTGACCATCATACTTGTACATGCTTATTGAACATCTTCTAGATTCAATCCCCCTTTGCTGTTATAATAAAATCCACTCTTTTGGGAAGGATTTTCACTAGATTTTGAAGCATAGCTGTGGGGAATTTGCACATTAGCCACAAGAATATTAGTAAAGTCACAGATGTCAAGTGAGGAGGCCGTGTGACAGTCAGGTGTCTGTTTTCTTTCCTGCAAGGTGATCTTTTTCTTGGGATAATGAGACGTTTTCTAATTATAATGAGACGCTGATGAGATTTTTTTTCCCATGGCAGCACATCACTTTCATACTTTTGTTCTGTGCCTTTGTTAGACTAATTTTGCATGACAGAAAACTACCAAGTAGTTGCCTCAAATGGCAAACAACTAGAAAAAAAAAAAACTTTGTGTTTATTTATATCCTAGTTTTATGGTTTTAAGTACTGTTATAGTTGCTGGTAAAACACTGGGCCTGGTATTAAAAAGACTCATACACTGGAAAAGAGCATGTAACAGCATAGTGATGTACTTCAAAAGAGTCACATTAAATAATAATAATAATAATAATAATAATAATAATAATAATAATAATGCACTACAAAATGTAGTCGTCTGCATAAGTGACATCCAAAAACTGTATCAAAAACTTTGGACAAAAATATAATGCTCACCAAAGCTGAAATTCAAGAAATGTGTGTAACCCAAAGTAAGTGACATGACCACAAGTGTAAACCCAGTTCCACATCATTACCAAAGACTGTGAAAGAGCATGCCCACCTCCATCATTCTGAAACTGATAGTGGTGTGTGGTTTTGGTAAGGGTTGTTTCAACGTTTGAACAAAGATAAATCTTAGCCTCCTATCACAATATTATATACTATATTATTGGTTAACAAGGCCTGATCCAGTTTTTGCAAATAGCTCTCTTATAGAATTGAAGTCAGCATTTTCGTTTTATTTTAATTTTATTCATTTTCAGTGGTCATCCTGTCATTTATCATGCTATCTGTAATATAATCTTTAAAGTATGTTTATAGTTCCTCATAAGAACAAAATATTTTTAGTCACATAATTGCTACTTTAGGAAGCTATTATTAATACAATACAAATTTACAGTATAAATTAGCCTTCAATATTAAAATGCTTTAGCACCATTTTACTGACGTGTTGTATAATTTTTCATTATTTTTGAGAAGCACAATTTGTGGGTTACTTTAATTGATGTGTGATATATTATAGACTATTAAAATTATGGGATTAGTGGTAAAATAAATAAAAGAAAATATTTGTTTACAAAATAAAATCAAGAGCACCAAAAGGCCAACTTAATCATAAAATCACTCCCTCACCAGTCCATATCGTGTACAGTAAAGAGTGTTTTCATACTTCATTCCAATGTATGACAGTAAAACATTGTTTTACTTGTATGTTAAAAAGTTTGCTCCCAGTTCCATCTAAAATTTCTGATAAAGTATACAGTAATACCCATTTGTAGCATAATACCTATACTTCTACATACAAACCAACATATGGTGAGCATTTCTTCCCTAAATATATTCATATATTCACTACAAAGCTGAAACTAACAGAAGAACAACAACTTTATTCATCACACACTTGTGAAATTCCTCTCTGCATTTAACCCATCTGAAGCAGTGAACACACACATGCACACACACGTGAGCAATGAGCACACACACATACCCAGAGCAGTGGGCAGCCATGCTAACAGTGCCCGGGGAGCAGTTGGGAGTTCAGTGCCTCACTCAAAGGCACCTCAGCCCAAGGCCGTCCCATATTAACCTAACTGCATGTCTTTGGACTGTGCGGGAAACCGGAGCACCCGGAGGAAACCCATACAGACACTGGGAGAACATGCAAACTCCACACAGAAAGGACCCTGCCGTCCACTGGGCTTGAACCCAGAACCTTCTTGCTGTGAGGCGACCGTGCTAACAACTACACCACCGTGCCGCCAAGAAGAAAAATATAATAAGCAGATAATATAATAAGCAGAGAATTTGAGCTGGGCGGCATGGTGGTGTAGTGGTTAGCGCTGTCGCCTCACAGCAAGAAGGTCCTGGGTTCGAGCCCCAGGGCCGGCGAGGGCCTTTCTGTGTGGAGTTTGCATGTTCTCCCCGTGTCCGCGTGGGTTTCCTCTGGGTGCTCCGGTTTCCCCCACAGTCCAAAGACATGCAGGTTAGGTTAACTGGTGACTCTAAATTGACCGTAGGTGTGAATGTGAGTGTGAATGGTTGTCTGTCTATGTGTCAGCCCTGTGATGACCTGGCGACTTGTCCAGGGTGTACCCCGCCTTTCGCCCGTAGTCAGCTGGGATAGGCTCCAGCTTGCCTGCGACCCTGTAGAAGGATAAAGCGGCTAGAGATAATGAGATGAGATGAGAATTTGAGCCAAGGAGTGATTTCAGACAGGGTTTAGTGTCCACCCCCCCCACACACACATACACACACTCATCTGTTTAAAAACACAGCATAAGCATGTCGGAAGTCTCACATATCTCATGTCACTTAAATCACGCATTCCTGAATTTAAGTTTATGTATTATTCATTCATCGTCAGTAAATGCTTTATCCTGGTCAGGGTTGTTGTGAATCTGGTGAATTTTGTGAGCCTGGGACACCAGTCCATCATAAAGCATCATTAATATACACTCTGACACCTCGGGGTAATTTATAGAAGTCTACCTACCTGCATGCTTTTGGATAGTGACAGGAAATTGGAGAACCCAGAGAAAATCTATATGAACACAAGAAAAACATAAGAAACTACACAGACAGCAACCTGAGCCAAGTGTGTACCAGGGACTCTGGATCTGTGAGTTGGCAAGGCTACCCAGTTATGTAATATTTTATGTACTATATACAGCATGTTATTTATTATATAATATTTATGTATCATTTCAACCTGAGAAACAGATTTTTACTCCAACCTGTCAGAGAATTCCATTCATCCATTATCCGTAACCACTTATCCTGTGCAGGGTTGCGGGCAAGCTGGAGTCCATCCCAGCTGACTATGGGCGAGAGACGGGGTACACCCTGGACAAGTTGCCAGATCATCACAGGGCTTACACATAGAGACAAACAACCATTCACACTCACATTCACACCTACAGTCAATTTAGAGCCACCAATTAGCCTAACCTGCATGTCTTTGAACTGTGGGGGAAACCGGAGAACATGGAGGAAGCCCATGCAGACACAGGGAGAACAGACACGGGGAGAACATGCAAACTCCACACAGAAAAGTCCCCATAGGCCACTGGGCTCAAACCCAGAACCTTCTTGCTGTGAGGCGACAGTGCTAACCACTACACCACTGTGCTGCCCAGTCAGAAAATTAATTAAAAAAAATTCCTCCCCAGTGTGGGAGAGTGACATCCTATAGCAGGGGTCATCAACTGGTAGACCATGGTCCAGATGACTTGTATCTCTTTATTGATATTACTATATTCTTTTTATCGTTGTTATCCCAGTTATGTGACAAACAACTGCTACAATTTGTCATATGGTCCAACACAGTATCCCTCCCACAAGACACAATCTTTCAACATTGAATTAACAATTATTTTCCAAAAATATCTCTCTTTGGGACATGTGGCCTAGTAAAGTACTGTCAGGTGATGCCCCTTGTGAATTTTATGGATGCAAATCTCCATCCATAGAAAATGACATAATGTGAGTACTGTACATAGACTACTGTCTACCATCTATTAATGACCAGAGTGGGATCCCCATCGAATATAAAAAAGACACACAAAACAATTTGTCAGTGTAAAAAGTGTGAACATTACAGAAGGACATTAGTGTTGGTTACTTGCATGGAGCATATTTTACAGATGACAGTTTAAACAAGGTGCTTGAGTTACCTGTTTATTTACAATGCCAGTCAAAATGATAAAATATAGGCCTAAAATAGAATAATAAAAGGCCTACATATACAAAAAATCTTATGTGCTCTAAAAAATAGGTAGTAAATGCATGTAGTATCCCCAACTGAATTCTCCCCAAACATGAAAGCATACATAAGTATACATACATACAGTACATACATACATACATACATACATACATACATACATACATACATACTTTTGCAAGGCACTGGTATTCATCCCCCTTGGTGTTTGTCCTGTTTATGAATTAACCCATTTACCTGTAGAATGTTCCACACAGGTGTTTTTAAGCATTCCACAACTTTTATTGTCCCAGTTCCAAAATTTTAGGAATGTGTTGTAGGCATCAAATCCATAATGAGTGTATATTTACAAAAACAACAACAAAAAAAAACAACAAAAAAAACCCCCAATTTGTCTGAACATTAAATATTTTGTCTTTGTATTGTATTCAATTGAATATAGGTCAAAAAGGATTTGCAAATCATTGCATTCCCTTTTTATTTATGTTGTACACAGCATCCCAACTTTTTTTGGAATCATGGTTGTTGCTTAATTTATTCAAATTCTAAGAATGCAAAGATTTGCTTCTGCATTTAGATGCAGTGCAGAGTGGGAGAGCTGGAGGAACTAGTCTTAGACCCACAGAAGTTATGAAATGAAAACCATGGTACGTAAGAAAAGTCTCATCTCATCTCATTATCTCTAGCTGCTTTATCCTGTTCTACAGGGTCGCAGGCAAGCTGGAGCCTATCCCAGCTGACTATGGGCGAAAGGCAGGGTACACCCTGGACAAGTCGCCAGGTCATCACAGGGCCGTAAGAAAAGTTTCACATTAAAACAGTACTTTCCAAAATATGAGTACCATACAATCTGGCAAATATTGAGAAAAGAAAATACACATACTGAAAGTGATGCTTACCTGTGCTTTAAGAACCTCATGAGAGGGACAATACAAACTTTGTTCATTTATTTAATGATCATATTCTGGATTTTTTTTTTTTTTTTACAAAACATCACTTAAGCTTATGCGGCTCCTAGTCAAAACTTAACCAAAATTCACTGTTTTTTTTCTTTTGCAGTTACACATTTTACATTGAACCAAAGTGGTCTAAAGTTCTCATAAAGTTCTAACCGGGGCCCTGCTCTGGAGCTAGGCCTAGGAGAGGGGCTTGTCAGCAAGCACCTGGTGACTGGGTCTTTACTCATGGGGTCCAGCTGGGCACAGCCCGAAAAAGCATTATGAGTCTGCCCTCCTGTGGGCTCACCACCAGCAGGGGAACTGTAAAGGTCTGGTGTGGGCTGATCCCCGGCTGACAAAACTGGCTCTTGGAATATGGAACACAACCCCTATGATGGGAAAGGAGCCTAAGCTGGTACGGGAGGTAGAGAGGTACCGGCTATATATAGTCTGGCTCACATCAATGCATGGTACAGCCTCCAGAATCAAACTCCTGGAGAGAGACTGGACTCCATTCTGGAGTTGCTCTCTGTGAGAGGTGGTGAGCAGGTGTGGGTTTTTTCATAGCCCCCCCCGGTTCAGTGACAGTACGTTGGAGTTCACCCCGGTGGAGGAGAGTTGCCTCCCTGAGACTTCAAGTTGAGGCACATGTTGAGGCACTAGTTGGTGGACACCAGCAGTTAAAAGAGTTGTCAAGCTGAAGAAAGAGGCCTTCTAAGCCTGGCTGGCTTGTGGAATTCCTGAAGCAACTGACAGGTACCAACTGGCCAAATAGAGCGTAGCTGCGGCAGTTGTGGAAGCAAAAAAATAATCAGGTCTGGGAGGAGTTTGGTGAAGCCATGGAAAAAGACTTTCAGTCAGCCTCAAAGAGATTCTGGCAAACCATCAGTTGACTCAGGAGGGGAAAGCAGTGCTTTGCCCATGCTGTTTACAGCAGGGATGGAGTGCTGTTAATCTCAATTGGGGATATAGTCGTTTGAAGGAATACTTTGAGGATCTCCTGAACCGGTCTGATATGCCTTCCATAAAGACAGAGTTGGAGGACTTGGAGGAGGACTCACCTATAACTAGAGCTGAGGTTGTTGAGGTAGTTAAAAAAAAAAAGCACCTCCTCAGTGGCAGGACTCGGGGAGTGAATGAGATTTGTCCCGAGTTCCTGAAAGCTTTGGATTTTGTTGGACTGTCTTTATTGGCATGGCTCTTCAACATTGCGTGTAGGTTAGGGACAGTGTCTCTAGACTTGCAGACTGGGGTGGTGGTTCCCATCTTTAAGAAGGGGACCGGAGGGTGTGCTAAAACTTTAAGGAGATCATACTCCTCAGTTATCCCTGGGACGATGTATGCCAGGGTACTGGAAAGGAGGATTTGTCTGTTAGCTGAACCTCAGATTCAGGAGGAACAATGTGATTTTTGTCTTAGCTGTAGGACACTGGACAAGCTTTTTACCCTCTCAAGGATACTGGAGGGTTCATGGGAGTTTGCCCAACCAGTTCACATGTGCTTTGTGGACTTGGAAAAGGTATACGACCGTGTCCCTTGGAGAGTCTTGTGGGAGGTGCTCCTGGAGTATAGTGTACCGGGCCAATTGATATGGGCCATTAGGTCCCTGTATGAATGGAGTGAGAGCTTGGTTTGCATTACTGGCAGTAAGTCAGACTTGTCCTCAGTGGGTGTCAGACTCCACTAGGTCTGTCTTTTGTCACCAATTCTGTTCATAATTTTTATGGATAGGATTCCTAGGCACAGTCAGGGGGTGGAAGATGTCTGGTTTGGGGGCAGTAGGATCGTGTCATTGATTTTTGCAGATGATATAGTCCTTTTGGCTTCATGAAGCTGTGACCTCTAGTGTGCCCTGGGATGGTTTGCAGCAGAGTGTGAAGTGGCTGGGATGAGAATCAAGGGCTATGGTCCTCAGCCAGAAAAGGGTGGTGGAATGACTTCTCCAGGTGTGTGTGTGGGGGGGGTTCGCTGCCTCAAGTGGAGGATCTCAGGGTCTTGTTCATGAATGAGGGAAAAAAGAACGGGAGATTGACAGATGGGTTGGTGCAGTGTCAGCAGTCATGTGGCCACTGTACCAATCTGTTGTGGTGAAGACAAAGCTCAGCCAAAAGGCAAAGCTATCAATTTACCAGTCAATCTACATTCCTACCTTGACCTATGGTCACAAGCTCTGGGTAATGATTCAAAGAATGAGATCATAGACACAAGTGACAGAAATTAGCTTCCTCCACAAGATATCTGGGCTTTAATTTATAAATTACACACACTGACAAACAGTAACTAATAATAAAACAATTAGGCTATAACATACTGTTAAAAAATTCTCTCTCAACAGGATTCTTGTCTTGGGGTAAACCATGGATACCTGAAACAGTGTTTACTGAGTCAGCAGATATGTTGGTCCCACTGTATTTATTTCACTCATGTTTAAATCCAAATAGAAATAGCTGGACTTTGTTCAGACTAAATTCTGGACAAGAGCCAAAAAAAAAAGAGAGAGACAAAAAACATGGTTTTGACCAAAGTTTAGTCTTTTGATGTTTCAACTTAAATGTTACGTTAACATAATGTAACTTATAGACTGGTACCAAAATCCAGAATTGTGACACCCAAAGGCATTTTTGAGACAAAGTCGGCAAACAGTCTTATTTTGTCAATTTGGGTGTGCTGAATTCAAATCTGCAATATGCCAAGCTCTATCTGACCTCTGTTGACCTCTAGAGGTCATTGAACTTTGGGCCTGTAAATGTCTCAGCTGAACCCAGTTTCTCAGCTTTCTAAGGAATGAAATGTAGTAAATGATTAATGAAGTTAGCAAATGGCCTTGTTTGTTAAATGTTTGGGTGCTGAATTCATTTTTCATTTGTAAAACGACATATGACCTCTGATAACCTCAAGGTCATTAAACTTGGCCTATAGGCCTATGCATTTAACGGCATTTTTAAACTGACTGTACTCCCCCAAAAAGAATATGAACAGACAAAAAACAAATAGAAAGGAACAAATACAACCCCGATTCCAAAAAAGTTGGGACAAAGTACAAATTGTAAATAAAAACAGAATGCAATAATTTACAAATCTCAAAAACTGATATTGTATTCACAATAGAACATAGACAACATACCAAATGTCGAAAGTGAGACATTTTGAAATTTCATGCAAAATATTGGCTCATTTGAAATTTCATGACAGCAACACATCTCAAAAAAGTTGGGACAGGGGCAATAAGAGGTTGGAAAAGTTAAAGGTACAAAAAAGGAACAGCTGAAGGACCAAATTGCAACTCAGTAGGTCAATTGGCAATAGGTCATTAACATGACTGGGTATAAAAAGAGCATCTTGGAGTGGCAGCGGCTCTCAGAAGTAAAGATGGGAAGAGAATCACCAATCCCTCTAATTATGCACCGACAAATAGTGGAGCAATATCAGAAAGGAGTTCGACAGTGTAAAATTGCAAAGAGTTTGAACATATCATTATCTACAGTGCATAATATCATCAAAAGATTCAGAGAATCTGGAAGACTCTCTGTGCGTAAGGCTCAAGGCCGGAAAACCATACTGGGTGTCCGTGATCTTCGGGCCCTTAGACGGCACTGCATCACATACGGGCATGCTTCTGTATTGGAAATCACAAAATGGGCTCAGGAATATTTCCAGAGAACATTATCTGTGAACACAATTCACCGTGCCATCCGCCGTTGCCAGCTAAAACTCTATAGTTCAAAGAAGAAGCCGTATCTAAACATGATCCAGAAGTGCAGACGTCTTCTCTGGGCCAAGGCTCATTTAAAATGGACTGTGGCAAAGTGGAAAACTGTTCTGTGGTCAGACGAATCAAAATTTGAAGTTCTTTATGGAAATCAGGGACGCCATGTCATTCGGACTAAAGAGGAGAAGGACGACCCAAGTTGTAATCAGCGCTCAGTTCAGAAGCCTGCATCTCTGATGGTATGGGGTTGCATTAGTGCGTGTGGCATGGGCAGCTTCCACATCTGGAAAGACACCATCAATGCTGAAAGGTATATCCAGGTTCTAGAGCAACATATGCTCCCATCCCGACGACGTCTCTTTCAGGGAAGACCTTGCATTTTCCAACATGACAATGCCAAACCACATACTGCATCAATTACAGCATCATGGCTGTGTAGAAGAAGGGTCCGGGTACTGAACTGGCCAGACTGCAGTCCAGATCTTTCACCCACAGAAAACATTTGGCGCATCATAAAACGGAAGATACGACAAAAAAGACCCAAGACAGTTGAGCAACTAGAATCCTACATTAGACAAGAATGGGTTAACATTCCTATCCCTAAACTTGAGCAACTTGTCTCCTCAGTCCCCAGACGTTTACAGACTGTTGTAAAGAGAAAAGGGGATGTCTCACAGTGGTAAACATGGCCTTGTCCCAACTTTTTTGAGATGTGTTGTTGTCATGAAATTTAAAATCACCTAATTTTTCTCTTTAAATGATACATTTTCTCAGTTTAAACATTTGATATGTCATCTATGTTCTATTCTGAATAAAATATGGAATTTTGAAACTTCCACATCATTGCATTCCGTTTTTATTTACAATTTATACTTTGTCCCAACTTTTTTGGAATCGGGGTTGTACAACATTAAATGCCAGTCCATGTACATGTGACTTACTTTTCACAATGAGAATGCCTAGGCGATCACCTTACATAACATTGCATTACATTTAGCGGTTATTGTTTATACAAAGCTACTGAAAAAAGGACAGATTCAGCAGCATACAAAATGTGGGGGCATACAGGGTATACAGGTTAATCAGGGTTAGTATATATGAGAGTTTTTTTCTTTGTTGTTTGTTTTGTTTTAAACGGGGTAAAGCCTTTACAAAAAACAAACAACAAAGAAAAAAACTCTCATATATACTAACCCTGATTAACCTGTATACCCTGTATGCCCCCACATTTTGTATGCTGCTGAATCTGTCCATTTTTCAGTAGCTTTGTATAAACAATAACCGCTAAATGTAATGCAATGTTATGTAAGGTGATCGCCTAGGCATTCTCATTGTGAAAAGTAAGTCACATGTATATGGACTGGCATTTAATGTTGTATTTGTTCCTTTCTATTTGTTTTTTATCTGTTCATATTCTTTTTGGGGGAGTACAGTCAGTTTAAAAATGCCGTTAAATGCATAGGCCTATAGGCCAAGTTTAATGACCTTGAGGTTATCAGAGGTCATATGTTGTTTTACAAATGAAAAATGAATTCAGCACCCAAACATTTAACAAACAAGCCATTTGCTAACTTCATTAATCATTTTAGTACATTTCATTCCTTAGAAAGCTGAGAAACTGGGTTCAGCTGAGATGTTTACAGACCCAAAGTTCAATGACCTCTAGAGGTCAACAGAGGTCAGATAGAGCTCGGCATATTGCAGATTTGAATTCGGCACACCCAAATTGACAAAATAAGACTGTTTGCCAACTTTGTCTCAAAAATGCCTTTAACTCCTTAAATAAGCACTTTTTTGAATTTTGGTACCAATCTATTAATGTTATACCAAAATTATATGGAAACGTTTTTTGGCTACTTGTCTAGAAGATGATCTATGATGAATTGTCTTAAAATATTTTTGAACATGAGAAGATAAACTTCACATCTTTGTGCCGCCGTGTAATATTCTTTATATTATATAAACACAGCCACAAAAAAAACCCACAAGTTAATCAAAAGAATTTTCCTTTTGAACCGGTTTGCCATTTTGACAACACGTCAAGTCAGCGGGAAAACACCGGGAGCGATGTTGTCAGAGTGAAATAATCGGAAAACGTGTTTACTCAGATCCGCAATGTATTTCGTATGAAAAATGTGAGTTTTTCAACACGAGAAGATAAACTTCGTATCTTCAAGCCAATATCTGATGTTCTTTTTATTATATAGACACATTCACAAAGTACCCAAATTTATTAAAACAACTCATCAGTATTCTCATGCGTGAGGATATTGGAGAATATGTCACTCAGTTTCCCAGATATAGTTCATATCAAAAATAGGAGTGGCATACTTCCCACTAAAACACTCATGCCATATAAGGTTAAATGTAGTGCATGATTGGCGGACACTGAAAAAACAGCCCCAGACAAGACTCAAAACAGGAATCTTCACACTGAGGTATGCATTCTACCACCACACCATTAGGCGGCTTGGCTGCAGGAAGGGCAGGCATAACTACAATGCCGAGTCAGGAAAAAGGCAGGGGAAAAAAAAAAGATGCCAAGATGACATACTTGAACATGTGTTGCTAGTTTATATTTTTAAAAAATATATAAAATAAATAAAGTGGGAATAGGCTCCCACAACTTAGAATTCTTCATTGAGTAGTTTTCACTATGTTCAGAGATGATTTTTAATCTTTTATCTTTCATTTCTTCTAAACTACATCTTGTATCTGACTTAGGTTCTTTCCTCTTTCTTGGTCATGCCCAGAAATAATTCTCTCTAGTTCCTTCTTTCTACCACTTTTTTTTCCTTTTCAGCTCTTTTTTTTTTTTAAATTCTGACTTCCACGTTCTTTTCCAAATTTACCCTTACTCCAGGGGAAACCCCTGACATACCATACCAGTAGCCCCTCTACAAAGGGACTACCAAGGGCTTTCTCAGGATGGCTTTTAGTATCCTGCTTGGCAGGTGTAAGCAATCCAGGTTAATGATCATGGAGAATTCTGGGCAACCGAGTTCTTCCTAAAGGCCGCAGTCACTGTGCGCTGCTGCCCCCTGCTGGCTGCCGGCGGTGTAGCGCGCTTTACTCTTCCCTTTCTGAACGCCAGGAAATGTGCTATAATTCAGTTCAAGGCTTCGGTGCTTTTGTTTTGAAGCTGAATGTTCTTCAAGATTCAAGGTTTACTGTCAATGTCAAAGACAGCAAAATTACAGAACAACGAAGATTCTTGGCTTTCTTCTCAAAAATAATAATGAAGCAGCTATTTCAGACAAAAAAAAAGTTTGGCAGACTGCAAAATCTGTTGTAGAATGCATTTTGTTGTATGCTCATTAAACCTTTTTTTTTTTTTGTAATCACCTGGGCTTTGTGCCCAGATTCAGTGCACCTGTACCCACTGTTCTTAGCTCAAAGGACTGGAATCCAATGTGGTCTTCCACCTTAGAGGAGATACGCAGAACCTTTATTTTTAAATACATTTCTGAGTGGATAGTATCTCCGTCCTTGACTGTTGTCTCATCTCATCTCATTATCTCTAGCCGCTTTATCCTTCTACAGGGTCGCAGGCAAGCTGGAGCCTATCCCAGCTGACTACGGGCGAGAGGCGGGGTACACCCTGGACAAGTCGCCAGGTCATCACAGGGCTGACACATAGACACAGACAACCATTCACACTCACATTCACACCTACGGTCAATTTAGAGTCACTAGTTAACCTAACCTGCATGTCTTTGGACTGTGGGGGAAACCGGAGCACCCGGAGGAAACCCACGCGGACACGGGGAGAACATGCAAACTCCACACAGAAAGGCCCTCGCCGGCCCCGGGGCTCGAACCCAGGACCTTCTTGCTGTGAGGCGACAGCGCTAACCACTACACCACCGTGCCGCCCCCTTGACTGTTGTATGCTGCATAATTGGGAACAAAAAAAAATTTTTTTTGGGAGTTAAAATTGACCACAAGGTTGGCATTCAAGCTGTCCCGCTGAGCCAGCCAGCCCTGAGTGCGTGACATCACAGTGGTAACCGGTTTTAAGGCCGAGGCCTTTGACAGCTATAGACCAAAGCCAGACTCGGCAGGTGAGAGTGGTTGCAATGGCCTCTTCGTTCGGACTTATTGGAGATTCTTCGGATTCCTCAGATAGTAATACATCTGACTGTGATAGTCCTGAAATTGGAGTGTGTGTACATGCTACTGCTATACACGTAGAACCATATCAGTTCAAACCATCAGAAAGTGAATGCGATAGTCACACGTCGGCCACGGAGGCCCCCACCTTACGAAATAAATCCAGAGAACAAAGCCGTCTAGAGAATTGGATGGAATTGAACTGACAGTCTCATGTGACTCTCATTAAAACAGGATAGGCGTTTTAACTTATGCAACATACAGTGGTGCTTGAAAGTTTGTGAACCCTTTAGAATTTTCTATATTTCTGCATAAATATGACCTAAAACAACATCAGATTTTCACACAAGTCCTAAAAGTAGATAAAGAGAACCCAGTTAAACAAATGAGACAAAAATATTATACTTGGTCATTTATTTATTGAGGAAAATGATCCAATATTACATATCTGTGAGTGGCAAAAGTATGTGAACCTTTGCTTTCAGTATCTGGTGTGACCCCCTTGTGCAGCAATAACTGCAGCTAAACATTTCCGGTAACTGTTGATCAGTCCTGCACACCGGCTTGGAGGAATTTTAGCCCATTCCTCCGTATAGAACAGCTTCAACTCTGGGATGTTGGTGGGTTTCCTCACATGAACTGCTCGCTTCAAGTCCTTCCACAACGTTTCAATTGGATTAAGGTCAGGACTTTGACTTGGCCATTCCAAAACATTAACTTTATTCTTCTTTAACCATTCTTTGGTAGAACGACTTGTGTGCTTAGGGTCATTTTCTTGCTGCATGACCCACCTTCTCTTGAGGTTCAGTTCATGGACAGTTGTCCTGACATTTTCCTTTAGAATTCACTGGTATAATTCAGAATTCATTGTTCCATCAATGATGGTAAGCCGTCCTGGTCCAGATGCAGCAAAACAGGCCCAAACCATGATACTACCACCATCATGTTTCACAGATGGGATAAGGTTCTTATGCTGGAATGCAGTGTAATCCTTTCTACAAACATAACGCTTCTCATTTAAACCAAAAAGTTCTATTTTGGTCTCATCCATCCACAAAACATTTCTCCAATAGCCTTCTGGCTAGTCCACATGATCTTCAGCAAACTGCAGACGAGCAGTAATGTTCTTTTTGGATAGCAGTGGCTTTTTCCTTGCAACCCTGCCATGCACACCATTGTTGTTCAGTGTTCTCCTGATGGTGGACTCATGAACATTAACATCAGCCAATGTGAGAGAGGCCTTCAGTTGCTCAGAAGTTACCCTGGGGTCCTTTGTGACCTCGCTGACTATTACACGCCTGGCTCTCAGAGTAATCTTTGTTGGTTGACCACTCCTGGGGAGGGTAACAGTGGTCTTGACTTTCCTCCATTTGTACACAATCTGTCTGACTGTGGATTGGTGAAGTCCAAACTCTTTAGAGATGGTTTTGTAACCTTTTCCAGCCTGATGAGCATCAACAACGCTTTTTCTGAGGTCCTCAGAAATCTCCTTTGTTCGTGCCATGATACACTTCCACAAACACGTGTTGTGAAGATCAGACTTTGATAGATCCCTGTTCTTTAAATAAAACAGGGTGCCCACTAACTCCTGATTGTCATCCCATTGATTGAAAACACCTGACTCTAATTTCACCTTCAAATTAACTGCTAATCCTAGAGGTTCACATACTTTTGCCACTCACAGATATGTAATATTGGATCATTTTCCTCAATAAATAAATGACCAAGTATAATATTTTTTGTCTCATTTGTTTAACTGGGTTCTCTTTATCTACTGTATGTTTAGGACTTGTGTGAAAATCTGATGATGTTTTAGGTCGTATTTATGCATAAATATAGAAAATTCTAAAGGGTTCACAAACTTTCAAGCACCACTGTACATGTACATGCATGCATTTTCACTGATAAAACTAAAAGGCTAATTAAATAATCAGATGAACTGAGACAATCACATTCTGAAGCAAATTAAATAATCTTATACCGGTAATTTAAACACACAATACAAGTTACATGTATTAATCTCAATGCAGGTAAACAATGAGTGGTGTTGTTGTTGTAACCAAATGAGAGTTGCATCTTAGCCGTCTGTGTTCTTGCTTTTTGAAGGCCGATTTTGTGGCTGAATGTTTTGATACAATCTGACTTTCAGTTCTTCGTTCATTTGCTTCTTCCACGTAAGGGTGAGATATTGCTGCTGAGGCAAGAATATCCAGTGGAGAAGTCTGACAACTGGTTCACTCCTTCCCCATTTTCTCCATACTGAGTACTCTGCCATTACTGCTCGGCTCACACTCTGGGAGAACTGGTGCAACTGAACTTACTTTCCTTTTCTTGCAGTTTTACTTTAATTGTTGGTACTGCACCCTCTTTCAATATGAGCTTATAGCCAACGCTCCTCAACAGATCAGAGGTTTCGTACGAGTCATCAGTAAAATGTGCAGAGCAGAGGAGAGACACGTCCAAATCTTTGCAGTTTGAACATTCTTGGGCCATGAATGCAACATAAATCCATCTTCTGTCGTGTTGCTGCACCCGCCAGCAACACATCTACGTGGCATGGTGATAAATTAGCTCAAAATGGCGGATCGAAGTTGCAGTCAGCTCTGTGTTTTAGTATAGCGGAAATGGTGATGAAACCTATAGCCTTCCCGCTGTGATGTCACAGATGTCAAGGTCATTCACTCAGACCGCTACCTATATGAATCACTTTAATCGTAAAAATTACTATATTAGATTTATTATTAACGCTTAAAACTATTCCTGTGCCATTCTTGAGGTCTCAAGGCATTTATAAACAAAAAGTGAGGTCATGGTTCTGCGTATCTCCTTTAAAGTTTATTAAAATATATTATAAAAATAATAATAAACTAAAGTTTTACCCAAACAAAAGGCACAATTTTCAAATGACCAATGTTGAATGCAAAATACTTCCACTTCAGGATGCTTGGTTCACTCCTGAGCTTGAGGTACTGTCAGTATGGAATTTTGGATCTTCACCCTGCATCTGCATGAGTTCCCTCTGGGTTTTCAGTTCCTGGGATAGGCTCTGGAGCCACGATGACACTGTCCAGGATAAAGCAATTATTGAAGGTGATGAATGAATGAATGAATGAATGAATGAATGAATGAATGACATCAAGGTACATGGGTGGCAAAAGAATAGGATCTTAATAGATCATTTACAGAGTTGGTGAAACAACTTCAAAATGCAATAGACATTTTGTGGTCATAACAACATGTATTCTAATTAGGTTTTGGAGCAATACAAAGGAGGATATAACGAGGTTTCTTAAAACTGACTTTTTTTTTAAACGGTGTCAAGCTAATTATGCTGGTTTATGCAGCAAATGAAAACCAATTCATGAATATTTTCTCTTATTCTCAATTTTAAATTTAGCCTTTGTAGAGCTCTATAATTCATTTAGTCAAGATTACGTTTATAGAAAAAAAATCTAAGTAGCTGTTTCATTCTGTAGCTCTTCATTATGTAGACAGTCTGAAAGTTTGTCTACAAACTCTAACATTCACAGACATTTACATATATTCAAGCCACAGTCCATCTCCATATACTGGCCAAAGTCCGAGGGCTTTCAAGAGTACAGAAGCCTACCGGCACTTTGTTGCTGGATGAGTTGGAGAAACGAAGCTCTGGCTCTTGAAAGATAAAAACAATACCATCTCTGCTTGGGTTAATAAACAGCAATATCAATTTATCAGGCTTTATAAATTGAAACAAATGTTTGTTGTTTCAAATGTTTCTTTTGCAAGCTAAAACTAGCCAATGAACTGTGTAGTCTTGGTAAATACAGTGGTGCTTGAAAGTTTGTGAACCCTTTAGAATTTTCTATATTTCTGCATAAATATGACCTAAAACATCGTCAGATTTTCACACAAGTCCTAAAAGTAGATCAAGAGAACCCAGTTAAACAAATCAGATAACAATATCATACTTGGTCATTTATTTATTGAGGAAACTAATCCAATATTACATATCTGTGAGGGGCAAAAGTATGTGAACCTCTAGGATTAGCAGTTAATTTGAAGGCGAAATTAGAGTCAGGTGTTTTCAAATCAATGGGATGACAATCAGGTGTGAGTGGGCACCCTGTTTTATTTAAAGAACAGGGATCTATCAAAGTCTGATCTTCACAACACATGTTTGTGTAAGTGTATCATGGCACGAACAAAGGAGATTTCTGAGGACCTCAGAAAAAGCATTGTTGATGCTCATCAGTCTGGGAAAGGTTACAAAACCATCTCTAAAGAGTTTGGACTCCACCAAGCCACAGTCAGACAGATTGTGTACAAATGGAGGAAATTCAAGACCATTGTTACCCTCCCCAGGAGTGGTCGACCAACAAAGATCACTCCAACAGCAAGGCATGTAATAGTCAGTGAGGTCACAAAGGACCCCAGGGTAACTTCTAAGCAACTGAAGGCCTCTCTCACATTGGCTAATGTTAATGTTCATGAGTCCACCATCAGGAGAACACTGAACAACAATGGTGTGCATGGCAGGATTGCAAGGAGAAAGCCACTGCTCTCCAAAAAGAACATTGCTGCTCATCTGCAGTTTGCTAAAGATCACGTAAACAAGCCAGAAGGTTATTGGAAAAATGTTTTGTGGACGGATGAGACCAAAATAGGACTTTCTGCTTTCAATGAACAGCGTTATGTTTGGAGAAAGGAAAACACTGCATTCCAGCATAAGAACCTTATGCCATCTGTGAAACATGGTGGTGGTAGTATCATGGTTTGGGCCTGTTTTGCTGCATCTGGGCCAGGACGGCTTGCCATCATTGATGGAACAATGAATTCTGAATTATACCAGCGAATTCTAAAGGAAAATGTCAGGACATGTGTCCATGAACTGAATCTCAAGAGAAGGTGGGTCATGCAGCAAGACAACGACCCTAAGCACACAAGTCGTTCTACCAAAGAATGGTTAAAGAAGAATAAAGTTAATGTTTTGGAATGGCCAAGTCAAAGTCCTGACCTTAATCCAATCGAAATGTTGTGGAAGGACCTGAAGCGAGCAGTTCATGTGAGGAAACCCACCAACATCCCAGAGTTGAAGCTGTTCTGTATGGAGGAATGGGCTAAAATTCCTCCAAGCCGGTGTGCAGGACTGATCAACAGTTACCAGAAATGTTTAGTTGCAGTTATTGCTCCATAAGGGGGTCACACCAGATACTGAAAGCAAAGGTTCACATACTTTTGCCACTCACAGATATGTAATATTGGATCATTTTCCTCAATAAATAAATTACCAAGTATAATATTTTTGTCTCATTTGTTTCACTGGGTTCTCTTTATCTACTTTTAGGACTTATGTGAAAATCTGATGATATTTTAGGTCATATTTATGCAGAAATATAGAAAATTCTGAAGGGTTCACAAACTTTCAAGCACCACTGTATGTCCATATGACCAGCAGGAATATACAAGGAAATATTTATTATTCAGAAAAACCACTGGTAAAGCAACAAACAACATTAGGCATACAAATCTGTCACAGATAATTTGTTTAGCTTAAGTCACAAACATACTTCACTTTCACCACATGTATGTGTTCTGCAGAAATCATTGTTCACATACTTGCTTGTATATCTTATGTACATCTGGAGGATTTAAAATGATGTCCACTAGATGGCATGTCAGAGCCAAAACATCTTTGTCCATCTGCTTTAAAAGCTAAACTGCAATGTTTTCATGAAAACACACTGACAAGCTTTGTTTCTCTTGAAACCTTTCTGCAGTTGGTGTGATTGTTGGCATTGGACTGCTTCTCAAATCAAAAACCTTCACTGTATGTTCAAGACTGTTTACTAATCTAGACAATCCAGAAGACGAGCTTGCAAAACAGACCTACAGGAAGAAAGGATGCCAATTTTACTGGAATGACCTTTAACCTGAAATGTACAAATCAACATGAGCTATGAGGGTACTTCAAAAAGTTCTCGGCCGCACCCAGAAACAAGGGATGTAATTCCCATTTTAGGGCATAACGGTATACTATAAAGCCTTATATCACTGTTCACAAAACTCAAATGAAAGAAGGAATCAAAGAAAAAAAGGAGAACGCTTCGAGCTGGTGTGATGTTGCTCCAGGACAATGCACCTGTCCATACAACACAGCTGGCACTGGCAGAAGTAGCGAAATGTGGCTTTGAACTATTGCACCATGCACCTTACTCACCTCATCTGGCACCGTCTGACTTCTATCTGTTTCCCAAACTGAAATCCTACTCGTGTGGTCACCATATTCAGAGTGATGATGAAGCCATCCATGCTGTTGAGGAGGATCTGGAGGCTCAAGATGTGACCTTCTTCTGTGAAAGGAGAGTGAAATTTGAACATCGCTGGACCAAGTGCATTGAAGTTAAAGGAGACTATGCTGAAAAATAATGCAAGAACAATTTTTCTCCTGTGACGTTTTCTGGGGGAGGCTGAGAACTTTTTGAACTACCCTCGTAGCTAGCAAGCTAGCCAACGTGCTATGAAGTGAGTATGGCTTCTTTGGGATCTGTGTCCATTAATGGAGCAAACATAAACACAGCATTTGGCCATATTGTGTCTGAAATATCACTCATTATTAATTTCATATTTATATGTATAATATTGCAATATTGTATAACTGTTGCTTTTTTGTGTAACTGTTATATAAAAGTAATATTGCACTTGCAATTGTGTGGTTATCGTAAATATCGGCACAACTGCGATTCGTCGAGGTACAAGCCCACAGTGCTGATATTCAGTATAACTGCACTCTTGCTGGTGATATCACTAAAGTAATTAGCAGCCTTATCTGATATAAATGATATAACTGATATAAGCAGTTATGCTTATATTTACATAGGAATAACATCCATGAAATGTATCAGTCAGGATTTAGACCTCATCATAGCACAGAGACAGCTTTGGTTAAAGTAGTAAATGACCTACTGTTGGCGTCTGATCAGGGCTGTGTCTCGCTGCTTGTGTTGCTTGACCTTAGTGCAGCTTTTAATACCACTGATCATTCCATTCTTTTGGATAGACTAGAAAGTGTTGTGGGAGTTAAGGGAACGGCCCTCTCCTGGCTCAGGTCTTATTTAACTGATCACTATCAGTATGTTGATATAAATGGTGATATTTCTAGATGTACTGAGGTAAAGTTTGGGGTTCCACAAGGTTCTGTCTTGGGTCCACTGCTTTTTTCTTTATATATGTTACCTCTGGGTGATATTATTCGTAAACATTGTATTAGTTTCCACTGTTATGCTGATGACACACAGTTGTATGTTTCTGCAAAACCTGATGAGAGACACCAGCTTAATAGAATTGAGGAATGTGTAAAGGACAGACACTGGATGCTTATTAATTTCCTTCTGCTTAACTCTGACAAGACTGAAGTACTTGTACTAGGACAACATGCAGCTAGAAGTAAGTTTTCTGATTACACAGTAACCCTGGATGGCCTTTCTGTTTCTTCACGTGCAGCAGTAAAAGACCTCGGAGTGATTATTGACCCCAGTCTTTCATTCGAAACTCACATTGATAACATCACCCGGATAGCTTTCTTTCATCTCAGAAATATTGCTAAGATAAGAAATTTAATGTTACTACATGACGCGGAAAAACTAGTTCATGCTTTCGTTACCTCCAGGTTGGGATTATTGTAATGCCTTACTATCTGGATGTTCCAATAAGTGCATAAACAAGCTCCAGTTAGTTCAAAATGCAGCAGCAAGAGTCCTTACTAGAACTAGAAAATATGACCACATCACCCCTGTCTTAACCACACTGCATTGGCTCCCAATCAAATTTCGTATTGATTATAAAGTACTACTATTGACCTTTAAAGCACTGAATGGTCTCGCACCACAGTACCTGAGTGAACTTCTGCTCCTTTATGACCCTCCATGCCTACTTAGATCAAAAGGTGCAGGTTATTTGCTGGTACCTCGTATAGTGAAGGCTACATCAGGGGGCAGAGCCTTTTCTTACAAAGCCCCACAGTTATGGAACAGCCTTCCAAGTAATGTTCGGGAATCAGACACAGTCTCAGTGTTTAAGTATAGGCTGAAAACATATCTGTTTAGTCAAGCCTTTTGTTAATGGTGTTTATGAGGTAAAGGTGTAGATCTGGAGGGTCCTCAGACATACAGTGGTGCTTGAAAGTTTGTGAACCCTTTAGAATTTTCTATATTTCTGCATAAATATGACCTAAAACATCATCAGATTTTCACACAAGTCCTAAAAGTAGATAAAGAGAACCCAGTTAAACAAATGAGACAAAAATATTATACTTGGTCATTTATTTATTGATGAAAATGATCCAATATTACATATCTGTGAGTGGCAAAAGTATGTGAACCTCTAGGATTAGCAGTTAATTTGAAGGTGAAATTAGAGTCAGGTGTTTTCAATCAATGGGATGACAATCAGGTGTGAGTGGGCACCCTGTTTTATTTAAAGAACAGGGATCTATCAAAGTCTGATCTTCACAACACATGTTTTTGGAAGTGTATCATGGCACGAACAAAGGAGATTTCTGAGGACCTCAGAAAAAGCGTTGTTGATGCTCATCAGGCTGGAAAAGGTTACAAAACCATCTCTAAAGAGTTTGGACTCCACCAATCCACAGTCAGACAGATTGTGTACAAATGGAGGAAATTCAAGACCATTGTTACCCTCCCTAGGAGTGGTCGACCAACAAAGATCACTCCAAGAGCAAGGTGTGTAATAGTCGGCAAGGTCACAAAGGACCCCAGGGTAACTTCTAAGCAACTGAAGGCCTCTCTCACATTGGCTAATATTAATGTTCATGAGTCCATCATCAGGAGAACACTGAACAACAATGGTGTGCATGGCAGGGTTGCAAGGAGAAAGCCACTACTCTCCAAAATGAACATTGCTGATCCTCTGCAGTTTGCTAAAGATCATGTGGACAAGCCAGAAGGCTATTGGAAAAATGTTTTGTGCACAGATGAGACCAAAATAGAACTTTTTGGTTTAAATGAGAAGCGTTGTGTTTGGAGAAAGGAAAATACTGCATTCCAGCATAAGACCCTTATCCCATCTGTGAAACATGGTGGTGGTAGTACCATGGTTGGGGCCTGTTTTGCTGCATCTGGGCCAGGATGGCTTGCCATCATTGATGGAACAATGAATTCTGAATTACACCAGCAAATTCTAAAGGAAAATGTCAGGACATCTGTCCATGTACTGAATCTCAAGAGAAGGTGGGTCATGCAGCAAGACAACGACCCTAAGCACACAAGTTGTTGTACCAAAGAATGGTTAAAGAAGAATAAAGTTAATGTTTTGGAATGGCCAAGTCAAAGTCCTGACCTTAATCCAATCCAAATGTTGTGGAAGGACCTGAACTGAGCAGTTCATGTGACGAAACCCACCAACATCCCAGAATTAAAGCTGTTCTGTATGGAAGAATGGGCTAAAATTCCTCCAAGCCGGTGTGCAGGACTGATCAACAGTTACCGGAAACATTTAGTTGCAGTTATTGCTGCACAAGGGGGTCACACCAGATACTGAAAGCAAAGGTTCACATACTTTTGCCACTCACAGATATGTAATATTGGATCATTTTCCTCAATAAATAAATGACCAAGTAAAATATTTTTGTGTTATTTGTTTAACTGTGTTCTCTTTATCTACTTTTAGGACTCGTGTGAAAATCTGATGATGTTTTAGGTCATATTTATGCAGAAATAAAGAAAATTATCATAGTTTATCATAAAGAAAATTATCATATCATATCAAAGTATCAATGTCATAGTTAGTTGCCGGAGTCCCTGCTTGTACTCAGTGCAATATGTAGTATACTGTTCCTACTTATTCAGGTGACATTGAGCATACCTAACAACCTGTGTTTTCTCTCTCTTCTTCTCCCCCCCCAAAAAAAAAAAAAATCTGTCCCTCTGAGTTACATGTTGGTCCTGGGATCAAGATGCTGACCTCTTCTGCTCCTCGGACCTGCCTGATCCATCCTGGTGCCCTGTGTCTGGTTGGAGTCTCATCGCATCGCTCCTGTGGAGGACGGCCCCATGTGGACAATTGGGGGTCACGCCTGGAGGACGCTCTGGACTCTTGCAGTGGTGCTTTTATGGCTGAGGACTGCAGTTGACTTGCTGACTTTAGGACTATGGTTGTCGTGAACGGTTTTGCGCTCGGGTTTCCGTCGGTGGGGGGTTTATAGCATCAACGAAGCTGACTTTATGTTAGGACTGTTAATGTTATAGTCATGTTGTCTGTTGTTGCCCGGATGGGGATGGGTTCCCTTTTGAGTCTGGTTCCTCTCGAGGTTTCTTCCTCATATCGTCTGAGGGAGTTTTTCCTTGCCACCGTCGCCACGGGCTTGCTCATTGGGAGATAGATTAGGGATAAAATTAGCTCATATTTTAAGTCGTTCAAATTCTGTCAAGTTGCTTTGCGACAATGTTTATTGTTAAAAGTGCTATACAAATAAACTTGACTTGACTTGATATAAAGTGTTTATTGCAGAGAGCTGAGGCTACTTTCACATTACAAGCTTCATTGTTCAGTTCCGTTTTTTTGCTCAGATCAGATTCACCTATCTTGATGGCTCACATTCATACAGTCATGTGACCTGTATCTAACTTTAATGTGAATGCATCTGTCCTCCAAAAAGACATGCTTGCGCACATTGATATGCTTATGCATGAGTCATCTGTATCACTAACAACAAAAAAGTCATATTTGTGAGTAGTGTTGTGCATGAATGTGCTCAATGAGTGCAGTCCATCGAACGTGCTCATATTGTTAGTGAACACTGAACTGAATGAATCAGTTTCCAACTAATGAATGTGAATGTGAGTGTCATTAAATCTGGTAAGAGTGAACGACGCTTACACACCATAAGTAGGGATAATAGGCAAAAATGTAACGTTCATATTATGATATGAAATACGATGTGTTACAATGTCTCGGGATCTCATCTCATTATCTCTAGCCGCTTTATCCTTCCACAGGGTCGCAGGCAAGCTGGAGCCTAGCCCAGCTGACTACAGGCGAAAGGCGGGGTACACCCTGGACAAGTCGCCAGGTCATCACAGGGCTGACACATAGACACAGACAACCATTCACACTCACATTCACACCTATGGTCAATTTAGAGTCACCAGTTAACCTAACCTGCATGTCTTTGGGGGAAACCGGAGCACCCGGAGGAAACCCACACGGACAGAACATGCAAACTCCGCACAGAAAGGCCCTCGCCGGCCCCGGGGCTCGAACCCAGGACCTTCTTGCTGTGAGGCGACAGCGCTAACCACTACACCACCGTGCCGCCTGTCTCGGGATCACTCCTTGGAAAATTTTTACATGACCATCTCAATTTTCTCACACGTTCCTTGTCTTGACCAGTGTTGTCTTGTGGCGATACGCTGGTTGTGACACTACTGATTTGCTTATATCAGTAAAGTAGCCTCCAAGAGCTTTCTAATGGCAGGTGAAATTTGATATTTTAATTGATAAAAAAATTTCATTTTGGATTCAAAGCTTCTCATTAAAAAAATTTCTAAGAAACAAACATGAACTAGTTCATTTTTGGGACTGTGAATTATGAACATGAACTATCCATCCATCCACCCATTATCTGTAGCCACTTATCCTGTTCTACAGAGTCGCAGGCAAACTGGAGCCTATCCCAGCTGACTATGGGCAAGAGGCGGGGTACACCCTGGACAAGTCACCAGGTCATCGCAGGGCTGACACATGCCCCTTTTCCACCAAAGCAATTCCAGGGCTGGTTCAGGGCCAGTGCTTAGTTTGGAACCGGGTTTTCTGTTTCCACTGACAAAGAACTGGCTCTGGGGCCAGAAAAACTGGTTCCAGGTTAGCACCAACTCTCTGCTGTGCCAGAGGAAAGAACCACTTACGTCAGCGGGGGGGGCGGAGTTGTTAAGACCAACAACAATAACAAGACCGTGAAAGATTGCCATTTTTAAGCGACGAGAAGCAGCAGCTGTACAAAAACGAAGTCATCCATTATTATTATTGTTGTTGTTGTTGTTGTTGCTGCTGCTGCTTCTTCCGTGTTGTTTTTGCTTCGATATTCGCGCCAAGGTTTATGCAAACATAGCGATGTAACTGACGTATACAACGACGTAACTGACGTATACAGCGACGTAATGACGTGGCTTCCCTTAGCACCACGAGCTATGGAAAAGCAAACTGATTCTCAGCTGGCTCGCAAGTTGAACGAGTTGTGAACCAGCACCAGCACTGGCCCCGAAGCAGCCCTGGAACTGATTTGGTGGAAAAGGGGTAACATATGGCCCTTTTCCACTACCCTTTTTCAGCTCACTTCAGCTCGCTTCAGCTCACTTCAGCCTGACACAGCTCGCATTTCGACTACCAAAGAACAGCACGACTCGGCTCGCTTCAGCCCTGCTTAGCCCCTAAAACTCGCACCGTTTTGAAGTGGGGCTGAAGCGAGCCAAAGCGAGCCGAGTGAGGCTGGGGGCGTGAGCAGACACTCCCCTGTGCACTGATTGGTGAGGAGGAGTGTCCTCACATGCCCACACACGCCCCGCGAGCACGCTGGGATCTGTAAACACCGTAAACCCGGAAGAAGAATAATTACGAATTACGAGAATTTCTGAAGCCTTATGCGCCTCGCCTCATCTATACGCTCTTGCCAGTATCTGTTGGCGTTGTCGGTGACAACAAGCCACAGCACCAAGACCAGCAACACTAACGACTCCATGTCCTCCATGTTTATTGTTTACTATCCGGGTCGTGAGACTACCGCTTAAAAGCTCACTGATGTCACTGTTTGCGCTGCTTAACGACATCACGTGACGTCCACCCACTTTCGCTAACTCCACCCAATGTGTCCACCCACTTCCAGCCAGCATGGTTCAGCACGGTTGTAGTCGAAATGCAACTTCAATAGCCCCGCTCAGCTCGACTCAGCCCAACTCAGCACGGCACGGCTCAGCCCGACTCAGCCGCGTTTGTAGTGGAAAAGCGGCAATAGAGACAAACAACCATTCATACTCACATTCACACCTACGGTCAATTTAGAGTCACCAGGTAACCTAACCTGCATGTCTTTTGAACATGAACTAGTTCATTTTAATCTGTGTGAACTGAATTTTGAGTTAGCTCTTGTCAACTTGTGAACTTGCACAACACTGTTTGTGAGATGATTCATGGGACAGCCATGGCCTGAAGATTAGAGAAGCAGCCTTGGGCCCAAAGGGTTTCCGGTTCAATTCTCTGGACCGGTAGGAGAAATGTGAGGGGAGTTGAGTAAATAAACAGCACTTTCCCATCCCTCTGTATCATGGCTTGAAATGCCCTTGAGCAAGGTACCCAACCCCCAACTGCTCCCCGGGCTCTGTAACATAGCTGCCCACTGCTCTGGGTATGTGTGCTCATTGCTCACTTGGGTGTGCATGTGTGTGTTCATTGCTTCAGAAGGGTTAAATGCAGAGGAGGAATTTTGCTGTGCTCGACTGTGCATGTGACAAAAATAAGGGCTTCTTAAAACCGAATAAATGGATGCACTAGTAGCTAATGTATGAATCACATATTGCTCTAGAGGACAGCAAACAGTTCATCCATTGTACACAATCAGGTCAAGAAGGAACAAAATAAAAAAGCCAGATGGTTAGCTTTTGTTGTTTTCCCATCAGTTGTAGCTCTCCTCCATGTTGCTTTGCCGTGCTGCTGGTGCTGTTTGATGACGCCACTCTCAGCGCATGTGCACAGACAAATAGCTACACAAATTCTGATCTGACCTGATTTTCCCAAACGCATCGCAGCACAAAGATCATCGTTAAATGGTAGAGCGAGCAGCACAATGAACGCTCTCTCTCTTAGCATTAAGAGGCTTTTAGGAAACCCACCCCTGATCGTTCTCATTCAAGTCCACGAATTGTATATCCAATTTAGGACCCAGAGATATCCAGAAGCACCGACGACTGGCGGTTTTCTCCGGCTACACAGACAATCTGCACCGGCTACTCGAGCCCAGAAACCCCCCCTCAAAATTGACTTTCAATGTTCAAGCAATGTGTTTAGTTTCTGCTGCCCATAATTTACTGCAAATCCAATTATTTCACCATGAAATTGGCTTCGATTCAGGTCATGACTGGAAGCGACGCCATATTTGTTGATCAATTCTCACACTCTGATTGGCTGAGCCTGACCACGTGGCCACGCCGTAGCATATGTAGTTATGTTACAGAGTCAGGCAGCATACTACAGATGGTAACTGAGAAAGCCAAGCACACATATGTTTGGAGGGAAATTTCATACATATTTTGCAAGTATTTTACAGGGAAATAGTAATTTATTAGCTGAGAATGCATCAGAAGCCACCAGAAGGCATGTAAATTTCAAAATTTTCTGGTGGTGGGGGGCATGCCCCTAGACCCCCCTAGCATTAGCCGCCTACTACTTTTTTTTTAGCCAGCTACTTCAGATTTTCTGAAGAACCCTGAGGACCACATGAAAGTGAATCAAATTTGATTTGAAAAGGTTGGATTTCTGTATCCATGCAGCCTTGAAAACATCAGATCTGTGTCACATTAAGGCAGGAATAAAAAGTTTTCTTTCATGATATGCTGCTACAAAGCTTCTTTGGTGATTAGAAATTTTTTTGTAGAATATTTTTGACAGAGGCGGCACGGTAGTGTAGTGGTTAGCACTGTCGCTTCACAGCAAGAAAGTTCTGGGTTCGAGCCCAGTGGCTGACGGGGGCCTTTCTGTATGGAGTTTGCATGTTCTCCCCATGTCTGAGTGTGTTTCCTCCGGGTGCTTCAGTTTCCACTAGGTATGCAGGTTAGGCTAATTGGTGGCTCCAAATTGACCGTGAGTGTGAATGGTTGTTTGTCTCTGTGTCAGCGCTGCAATGATCTGGCGACTTGTCCAGGGTGTACCCCGCCTCTCGCCCACAGTCAGTTGGGATAGGCTCCAGCTTGCCTGCGATCCTGTACAGGATAAGCGGCTACAGATAATGGATGGATATTTTTGACAGTTATTATCACAGTAGGCTACAGCACATCATTCATAGGCTACGTGATCACGCAGTGACGTCACATGAAACAGATCAATTGTGGGAGATCCCTTTGATCAAAAATGTTACAATGTTACAACTCACCCCGCTCTCCTCTAAGTGGTTCAGAATCTACTGAACAGCAGCACACTATCGTGCTGAATAGCAATAGCACACCATCTCTAGTAGTAGCATCCCACACACTGTTTAGTATGATTTCATGCAGATTTGGCATGAGCTATTATTTAGCACAGCAGTATGCGTTATTAGACGTGTCCTGTGTCTCTGAGTGGGGAAGTGTTTCTTCTCACTCCATACTGCACCAGTATAACCTGTACTGCGTACTGCACAACACACACACACACACACACTCAGCCCACCTACTCATCACACACTCGGAGCTGATGAAGGGATAACATCTACAGCAGCATCTGTCCGGAACATGGGCTTTTCTGAACAGGATTTCCAGGACTTGTTCAAACCACGTGACACACTTCATTTTAGTCGATTAATCGAGCTTTCCTCCGGATACTTCATATCGAATAACAGCAGTTTGGTGAATGGGGAAAGTGGACGTCCTGCGGATTAATCTCTAGCATCAGCCACCCTCAGGTATGTTTCAGGATTTTACAAAATACTTAGTTTTTTAAAGCCTTTATGTGCATTACTCAATAAAATAAAATAAAATAAAATAAAATAAAATAAAATAACAGGTTTTAAAATATCAGTAAGATGAATAACTCATGGTATGGGTCTAATTTTTAGATTCTAGCGAAATAGGAGGATTTCCTTTAATCATACTGTAGTATTTCTTTCATAGTGTAAAAAGTACATTTAAATGTAAAACCTATAACAGTGTTCACAACAGTCTAGTTATTAATTATTAATCAGGTTTTTCAGGCACAGATTTTTGTGAAGAGCGTGTCTTTTATGTCTGAGAAACCTCATTAAGGTACATAATTAGAAGATAGTCTTCTTCTTCTAATGATGTAGCTACCTTAATGAGGTTTCTCAGACATAAGACATGTTCTTCACGAAAATCTGTACCTTAAAATCACACTTTAATAGATTTTTGCTTTCCTGAAAAGAGTGTAAAATTAGATAATCCACCATCCTTCATCAGGTTAACGGTGCTTACTTTTGAAGGTAAAAGGAAAACTTGTATCAAATAATAATAATATGTTCAATTTATATAGCGCCTTTCTCAAAACCCAAGGTCGCTTAAACTGGAGATACAGTATTAAGGTCAGGCTGATTTTTAAATATCAGTTTTGTTCAGAACTTTAGATTACCTGTCCGCAATCAGAAACAAGAGTCATCAGGAGATGACATATCCCCCCTCAGCCCCCATATGAAACCCCACTCCAAATTTTCCTAAGTTGAATTGGTTGCCATGGAAATATGGAAAAAATAAAAATAACAGAAATCCCAAAATGTCAAAAGACACAACTCCTCTAGTCACTTAACATAACTGTCAGGTTTCGTGGAAAAAATTCCTAATAGTTTTTGAGTTATGCTTTGAAAATTAAAATGTTTACAGACAGCCAGCCAGACAAAGCGATAGCTATATCCCCCCGCATTATATGCCGGGGGGACAAAAAGGGTAGGGCTACTAAACTGTACCTCTCTCTGTGGCTGATACTGTAGGTGGTACGTGTATCTTTAACCAGGAAACATGGGTATAGTATACATTTAAAACAAATTAAGGTATCATTTCAAGTAACGCTTGTGCTAAAGGTACATTACATGCAGATAAAAGATGCATATTAAAGATACAAATGGTGTATGTTTGAAGGAACAACCCCAAAAACAAGGAATAGTACAGGGGCGGGTTTTCCAAAAGCCTCTTAACACTAAGAGCATCTTAACTAGGAGAGAGTGTTCATTGTGATGCTCGCTCTACCATTTAACGATGATCTTTGTGCTATGATGCTTTTGGGAAACCCACCCCTGATTGTTTTCCTAAGAGTTTGCTTCTACTATATTGTTATGAGATGTGAATGCCTAGTAAACTAACAAGAAAGGATTGGATGTGTGTTTTAGTTATTATTCATATATCTGTCAATCTTTAACGCTGATCCAGTTGGTATTATACAGTACATTCGGTATTAATTAATTTTTTAAAAATAATCCTGTCATATGTTTAAATGGGGGGCGGCACGGTGGTGTAGTGGTTAGCGCTGTCGCCTCACAGCAAGAAAGTTCTGGGTTCGAGCCCAGTGGCTGACGGGGGCCTTTCTGTATGGAGTTTGCATGTTCTCCCCATGTCTGTGTGTGTTTCCTCCGGGTGCTCCGGTTTCCCCCATAGTCCAAAGACATGCAGGTTAGGTTAACTGGTGACTCTAAATTGACTGTAGGTGTGAATGTGAGTGTGAATGGTTGTCTGTGTCTATGTGTCAGCCCTGTGATGACCTGGCGACTTGTCCAGGGTGTACCCCGCCTTTCGCCCGTAGTCAGCTGGGATAGGCTCCAGCTTGCCTGCGACCCTGTAGGACAGGATAAAGTGGCTACAGATAATGAGATGAGATGTTTAAATGGTAAATAAGGTTACAATCCAAGTGATACTTAGTGGTAATGAGTATCCTTTGTATGTTGTACAGTAAATTATTTTTCAAAGATTTTAGGAAGGCAAACCACATGTTCATGATGAGTGGCGTCCTACATCACACCTGCTGCTTTGGACCAAAATGCTCCCTAAAGATGTGTACCAGCTGCTCCGCTATTCCCTAAATGCCTGCAGAAATCGGCACAAATGTCATATATATTCCAAAACCTCTATGAATAAATAAGAAGTATTGTAAGGTGACTTAAGATTTAAAACACTCTCTTAAAGGAAAACTATTCTGGTCAAGACATTATCTCTGCAATGGATGGTTCATAGCACAGTGCAGGACACACCTCTGGCTTAAAGGCAGTTATATCATCGGTGTGCTGCAGGCTGAAATGCCATCATTTTGATGATCCAGGAGCTGTTTCAGTCTATACTAGATACCTTCCTGCATATGTCAGAAGATAAATATTCTGGCTGTTGGGCGTGTAGTCAACCGATGACAAAAATAATTTATACAACATTTTGCAGAGGATCAGAGAGAGATTACAAATGGCCTGTGCAGGTTTTGAAAGAAAAAACAGCTTTATGAAAGTGATTTGAGCAGCAAATAAAATATGAGATGGCAGTAGGAGGGTGTTTGCTAGATATGCAAGGAATAAAACATGACAGGGGATGATTTTATAGGAAAATATTTTTATTTTATTTATTTATCCTTTATTTTACCAGAAAGGTCCCATTGAGATACAATATCTCTTCTTCCAGGGAGTCCTGGCCAAGATGGCAGCAAATAAAATAAAAAGTTTCATAAACATAATAACAGAGGCTGGTAACATTAACACAGACTAAAACACAGACAAACACTCTAAATCTCAAAACGGACATAAGGGAGTCAATGACTAAAATGAACCGTGGAAAAGATAAAAAAGACACTTATGTGAAACAGTGACACTGTTCTATGAGAACTGAGTTTAAGAGATTTTTAAACACATTCATAGAAGGCAAGGAATCCAAATTTAGAGTGTTTTGCAGCTCATTCCATCCATGTGGTGTATATGAACAAAAGGCAGATTTCCCCAGTTGTGTTCGTGCTGTTGGAGACTGAAGAAGTTTGACTGATGAGCGAGTACTAGTATGTGTATTAGTATGAAGTGTCAGTTGACTGCGTATGCACTGAGGTAATTTGTCCATTAAAGCTTTTGCAATAAAAACGAGGCTATGAATTTTCCTTCTCAGATATAACAATGTCCATTGAACCATTTCATATAGTTTACAGTGATGTGTTCTTGCGGTAGCACCAGTTACAAACCTCAAAGCAGAATGATAAACAACATCCAGTTTCTTCAAAAAATATAAAGATGCATGCTTGTATATTACATCACCATAATCTAATACTGATAGGAAGGTACTCTGAACTAATCTTTTACTAACAGTAACAAGCAACCAGGAGAATGATTATTTTCCAATATCAGCACATCCTGAAGTGTTTTATTACTCTTATACTACAGCATTTTACCAATGATTACAATCCTGCATTTATTTATTTATTGCTGGGTTTCAGTCATGTGACTTTTCTTAGCAGTTTTACTGGAAGTGAAATAGCTGGTGGTCAAGCAAACCAAAACGGCTGCCGTAGTGCAAACAACTAGCGATAACTTATCAGAGTACGCTCGTAATCTAGAAGCCACTGCTCGCTTTAGATGTATTCAGAAGATTGCTATGTGCAATGGAATCGACCCCTACAGTCTGGGAAAGAAGGATTTGTCATACGATCTCGAAAACTACCCTTCAGTCGAGTTCCCTGACATCTCGAACTATCTGGTGTTGCAGACGTCCTTCTACACCGCAAAACAGATGAAAGTGTGGAAGAGTATGGAGGCTTACAATTTTTTTGTATGTGGCTGGGTAAAGGACCTCGCTATCGAGTCACTGCCTAATGAATCCTGTATTGTTTTTGCTCATGTAAGTATTTTTTTAAGTTTTTCGTTCGCGTCTTTACAATGAAGCGCTGCAAGTTGAAGTGTAAACAAACAACAGTTTGCTTGATTCTCACTTGTGTTGGCTCTTATCTCTCAGGTAAATCATTCACAAAGATCACCAGAAACCCCTTTAAAGACCTGGATCTTAGTTAAACAAGACGGAGAAGTGATCACGGCGCATTGTAACTGTACGGCTGGGGAAGAATTTTGTTGTGACCTTCATGCATGTGGACTTTGTGAGGAGTAAACAAAGAAACAGCTGGGGACTTTAGCACTCTGTGACGAAAAAAAGTACTGTAAAATAACGACACACAGCAAGAAAAGTACTTGGAAAACACTAAGGACATCGCTGAGGGGGAGATACAAACCTTTCACCAAGTGATCACTGCAAACTCGAGCATGCTTCGACTCGGCTCCCTTCGATTTCAGTGAGAGGTTCAAAAGCCACCTTTCTCAACGTCTTTTTGTGAAATCCTATGTTCGTTCACCCTTTTTTATTAGTTCACAGGGAACCCTGAAGAAACTTTTATTAGTTTCACGGTTTGATCGAGTTGAACAACCTAAAATAACACAAGTGTAAAGCATTTTTCATGCGAGCAGTGCACCTTCTCCGTACACTTTGTCAACTGAGCTTTAGTAGACCACCAGCTAATGTTTTGAATAACTAATGAGGCAGATGTGATGTCACGTGAAACCCAGCAATAGAACATTTTATTGGTTTCTAGTATGTTTAATGTTGTTGAATGTCTGCACTTGAACTAAATAAGACAAAAAAATGCAGTTACAGTTTCATCTGTTAAAAAAAACCCCACTGATATTGGAGACTCATTCCCAAAATGCTAAATAACTATCTACTGACAGAAAACTTCACCATATGAGTGATTACCAATGATAAAAAATAAGTTTATTTGGAGTGTCCATCAGTTATGTCCCTGTGTAAGTTGTTACTGCAGAAATGATAATGCATTAGAACTTGTGCATTAATATAATCCTTGCAGCTGTAAGTAGTCTCGGAGACAAACCAACCAATCAGAATTCAGCATTCAACAGCTCTGTGGTACAAATGGATTAATATTTTCCATTGCCTGGTACATCATAATTGTTACAGTGATAATAAAATCAATTATTATACATACAGGGCACTTTTTTCGATGGAATAAAAACATGTTCTATTCCCTTCTGGCAGGTTTTATTCATTTGGTTTGATAGCATGCAATATTGTTAGCATATCACTTATCCTATGTGTATTACGTCACTCTACCCAATGGAGAATGAGTGTTAAATATGGTTTACGATACTGCATGGTTGTCAAGACAACATGATATCACACGTCGGAGACATAAAACTTCCATGCTAGCGAGCGACTGTGACAATTTGTAAACAAACATGGCCGCCAGGTTTGCTTCATTAAATACAGAAGATTTTGAGAGAATTTTGAAAGAGAAAGATGCGTTGAACACCCGAAAGGAATGTCTATGTACAATAATAACTATAATAATAATAATAATAATAATAATAATGGCTTTTTGTGGTATATCAGATATATTCAATTCAGATAGCATGATACTGAACTCGTCTTCGACTCATTCAATATCATGCTAGCTGAATGGAATATATCTGATATACCACTCAGTGTCAGCCAACATTATTTAAATATTATTCACGATAGAGCAAAGAGAGGAGGCAAGAATATTGAATAAAATATTTCATTCTTGTTCTTCTAGATTAGCAGCACTTATGACAGACTGAATTTTCTTTCTTGTGAATAATTAAAAGGTTCCTAAAAAATTCAGATAGAGATAAGGCCGTATAAACTGTAGGAACCAATGTGTATGTGTCTTTAGGACCAACCATGCCTTTTTTTAGATAGGACAATAGATATGCAGCTTAGCTCTTAATTACACACAGAACACTAGGGATTTATTACATCCCCAATATAGAAATAAGTCCAGAGGTCACACATGAGAAGGATGGAATATCAATATTACGACTGATGCAAATATCCTTAGTGCTCATTAGTGCTATTTCTCTGACCATCAGTCACTGGCACCTAGCTGGCAGGCACACACACACACACACACACACACACACACACACACACACACACACACACACACACACACACACTCGTACTTCTATCTCTGTGAGGGCACTTACTGACACTCATAAAGCATCCCCAATCCCTTACCTGAGCCCTGAAACTAAGTCTTAAACCTCAAACAGCTCCTTGAAAAAGTGAGGACTGGTCAAAATGTCCTCCCTTCCCCAAAATGTCCTAACTCTGTTGGTAAAGACATATTTCAGTCCTCAGTATGTAGCAAGTACACGCATGTGCACACACATGCAGATATATACTGAGAGTGTCTTTTTCAGTTCTTCCAGAGGCTCGGACAGTTATTCAGATAATGTGGCTAGACAGTGAGACGACAACAGCTCAGATTGAATCTTGTGGTTGGAGCTGTTGTATTCTCACTTTGTCAAATCATCCGGGGAAAGAGCCACACTATTCTACTGCTGGCATGTCTGTGATTCAAATCTCATAGCACACACGAGCACCAGTACTGATCTGGTCAAAGTCCTTCCCGCACCATTCTTGGCGCGTTTGGCAGTGCCGATCTCCATTTTGTAGCCCTCAGCCTCTCACCTATATTACATAGCTAGGGTTACAGTGGGGGACTAGTCCTCTGGTAACCGCAAGAGTTTGACTCCCCGACTCTCATCTGTATTGCAGCGTGCCTTGCAAGATGGCAGTAGGCACCATTTTTATGATGGTCTTTGGTATGACCCGACCATGAGTAGAACTCGCGATCTCCCGATTGAGAGGCAGACACCCTAGCCACTAGGCCACTCGCCGGATACTGATCTGGTAGCCAAAAATAAAGCCCACCAACAACCTGTAAAAAATTGAGTTTCCATTATAATCTGATATGATTTGTATGGCATAGTGCTGCTTATTTTGTCTAGGCAGTTATTTATGAATGCACTAACTGACTGAAAATCCTCACTGAGACATCACACTGATCATAAAGCCATGATGTTTGATAAGAAATAAAATAGAAATGGGTGTGGAAAGTGCTGATATACCATGCAAACAAAATGTTCATGCTCATCTCATCTCATCTCATTATCTCTAGCCGCTTTATCCTTCTACAGGGTCGCAGGCAAGCTGGAGCCTATCCCAGCTGACTACGGGCGAAAGGCGGGGTACACCCTGGACAAGTCGCCAGGTCATCACAGGGCTGACACATAGACACAGACAACCATTCACACTCACATTCACACCTACGGTCAATTTAGAGCCACCAGTTAACCTAACCTGCATGTCTTTGGACTGTGGGGGAAACCGGAGCACCCGGAGGAAACCCACGCGGACACGGGGAGAACATGCAAACTCCACACAGAAAGGCCCTCGCCGGCCCCGGGGCTCGAACCCAGGACCTTCTTGCTGTGAGGCGACAGCGCTAACCACTACACCACCGTGCCGCCCATGTTCATGCTGTCTGAATTAATTTTTATACTCATATAGAGATTTTTATTTTTATATAATTACTGTATATGCAGGACTAAAGTTTAGCAAAGTCTGTGGACAATAAAATTGTCAGGGTTTGTAAAATGTAATGCAGTGTATTTGGATTGTACCACAGCTTATGTTGTTCATCTGTGATGTGCTACAGGCACTGGCTTGCACAAAATAAGGCGGACAGCCTCAGCAATGCTGATACAGATGTGCACTAATGTATCACACCCACTGTTCAATGATACTGCCAGATAATGACCACTGTGGACACTGTGAATCATCAGTTCTTTGTGTGGGGAAATGTAAGATTGAGAGTCAGGACTTTATTCGTATTAATAATAGCTGTTAAGAGTCCCTGGGATGCATCACCCCAGCTTTGTTTACTCTTAAACATTGACTAGGGGGTACAAAAGGACATTTCAAAATGAATAAATACGCTACTGGCAAATAATATCATACATCATTGTAGCAAATTCTTTTATCCACAACTAAATACTTCTTATATGGGAATATGTCAGGAAAGATCATTTACTATTGTCCTCTAGGAAATACCCGTCTCTTATGGCATATTATATACAGTACTGTGCAGAAGTCTTAGGCACATGTAAAGAAATGCTGAAGAGCAAAAATGGCTTAAAAAATAATGAAATGAAATGTTTCAACATTTAAAAAATACTATAAACAGCAGTAAGCCATAATAAATGGAACAAAGTCAATATTTTGTGTGAGATGACACTTTGCTTTAAAAAAAAAAGTAGTCTCAGGTGCAATGAGTGCGGTTTTATAAGGAAGTGAGCTGTAGGTTTTACTGAGCATCTTACAGAACCAGCCACAGTTCTTCTGGACACTTTGACTGTCACATTTGCATCTTAATTTTGCAGTAAAACCCAGTAGCCTTTATTATGTTTTCTTTTTTAATCTGAAAAGTAGTCTCTTATGAAATATGCTGCTCAGGTACAAACATTTTTTTTTTCTGTTACATTTAATTTTGTGCTGGAAAGCGAATGTTTGGACTCTAAAATGTTTTTGTACCGACTTGATAATGTAGAAGTCATAAAATAGAAATCTATGACTATGTTTGTATGAAAAAAAATAGGGTGCCTCAAACTTGTGCACAGTACTGTGTGTGTGTGTGTGTGTGTGTGTGTGTGTGTGTGTGTGTATTCTATCCACATTCACTGGATATGAGCAATCGCATGCTCTGATTGGCTACTACTAGGATATCAGCTCATATACTGTGAGTAGAGAAAAACAAAATGGCGGAGTGCATCAAGTTAGATATATCACTTTGTTATTGAGTATCACAGTCCACCATTTTCTTTTCTTCTATTTTTGGTGGTTGGCAAACCAACTTAAAGGTACATTACCACCACCGACTAGGCTGGAGTGTGGAACAGGAGATACTGGGGAGAAAAAAAAAAAAAAAAAAATATATATATATATATATATATATATATATATTATCAGTTTCTGTTTCTTTTAAATACTTGATAAAAAAAGTGCTATATCTGACTTGAAGCGTGCTGCCATTTTATTTTTCTCTATTCACGGTATATGAGCTGATATCCTAGGAGTAGAGTAGCCAATCAGAGCATGCGATTGCTCATATCCAGTGAATGTGGATTTTATATATATATATATATATATCACAGGTGGCTTCTCCAGTGAGGAGAGGGAGGAAGATCCTCCTTAAAAATTCTAAGAATAAAAAGTTGAAATTGTCTTGACCAATTTAATGAATTGCTGTCCTTGAATATTACTATTTTACTGCCAAATACGACATGTACATTATATTCGTTTCTCTGGGTGAAATTACATTAGCACCCCCTATCGCTCGCTATTAGAAATTACTGCACGGAGGATCTTCCTCCCTTCGGCTCCCATTCACTCCGATTCAAACAGTCTCCGGCACTGGCGGCTCGTGGTTAACATAGACTTCAATGAGAGAGAGGAGGAAAATCCTCCTCTAAGAGGGTGGGACTAGCTAAGAGATCTGACAAGTGCTACAAAATATCAACCAATAGGCTGCAGCCCTAGTTGCGCAATGAACCAATAAGTAGAGGCCTTAGCTGCCTGGGGGGAGGGGTTATCTTATCAAACTTAACTTCTAGATCCGGTGACTCGGGCACTTCGGCAGTCAGAGTGAGAACGGCGAGGTGGAAGTGGATTGACTATGTTATAGATATTCTACGAATAAAGTAATGGAAACAGAGGACGTGGTGAATGTTTTGCTTGCAAAACCCTTCCATGGGCTGAGCTACAAACATGGCCGCCAGGTTTGCTTCGTTAAATACGGAAGATTTTGAGAGAATTTTGAAAGAGAAAGATGTGTTGAACACCTGAAAGTAATGTGTACAGCAGCTATAAAAAGTGTACACACCCCGTTAAAATGATAGGTTTTTCAACTATTATCAACTCAACCCGTGCGTGTAACTATAGCCGGTCCAGCAGGTGCGGTCGCATTGGGGCCCGTGACCTTCAACCAAGCATTCCTTCCTCCCTCACTTTTACAAAAGCCAGCCGCTACTGATATATATATATATATATATATATATATATATATATATATATATATATATACACACACACATAGTACTGTGGATAAGTCTTTGGCACCCTAGGCAAAGTCACATACTCAAAGACAAATACAGATGGGTGTCAATCCATCTATCCATTATCCATAACCGCTTATCCTGTGCAGAGTCGCAGGCAAGCTGGAGCCTATCCCAGCTGATTATGGGCGAGAGGTGGGGTACACCCTGGACAAGTCGCCTGGTCATCACAGGGCTGCAGATGGGTGTCAGTTTAAAGAAAATTCAGTGATTCTGTTGTTTTTGGAGAGCATTTTTCTGACATGGTTAAGCTCCATTTGTCCTCTTAAAGGAAAACATCACTACAACTCAATACAAAATTCTTCTGATGGATCATCTTTATTGTATTATGAAACATTTCTATCCTAACAGGAGTGGTCTCTTCCAGGATGATAATTCCCCCATCTTATATAATATTAAATAATGAATTATGTGATTCTCAGGTCACATTTCAAAGATCATTTCAACCCACAAAGTATGTGAGACCCACTCCATCCATGGTCCTGCTCCCTTTTTAACTTTCATGGTCTACATTTTTTAACTTGAATGGTGAAGCTTAAGTGAAGTGTAAACTCCTGAGATATCTGTTCAAATCACACATTAACTTTTTTATAATTCTGTCTTGACTACATGTCTACTCATTGGAGAATAAAGCTGAAGAATTGACGAGAAGAATAATTGACTAGAAGTTGCAACTTGTAATTCCCAAACTCCAAGTAGGAAAACTCAAAGAGAACACCCTTTCAGCTTGAAATTCCTACTTGTCAACAGTAGTCTTCTCAACTACAAGTAGCACTTCTTACCTTTAGTTATACTGTATATACAAATATTTACTTTAAATCTATCAATATACAGATATATTCATTTGTTAAATCTATAACAGTGAATATACAGTGTGCTGTTTTGAAGATGAAACCATACATCACTCACGACAATCATCCAGGAGTTAAAGCTGACTATGGACATGTCTGTCTTGTTATTTTTCATTTATTTCCAGCATGTCAGAAAACACAACACTTCTGCTTTCCAGCCCCACAAATGCCTTGGACAACTCTTCTGTGCTGAATGTTTCTGTCCCACCACCCCTGCTTGACTGGGAGACCCCGACCTTCACCACAGCTGCTCGATTCCGTGTTGTGGCCACGCTGGTGCTCTTTGTATTTGCAGCAGTCAGTAACCTGTCTGTGCTGCTCAGTGTGACACGGGGTCGAGGTAGGCGCTTGGCCTCACACTTGCGCCCGCTCATTGCCAGCCTGGCCTCGGCTGACCTTGTCATGACTTTTGTGGTGATGCCACTGGATGCAGTGTGGAATGTGACGGTGCAGTGGTATGCTGGGGATGCCATGTGTAAGCTGATGTGCTTTCTAAAGCTGTTTGCCATGCACTCAGCTGCGTTCATCCTGGTGGTGGTGAGCCTGGACCGACACCATGCTATCCTACACCCACTGGACACACTGGACGCAGGACGCAGGAACAGGAGGATGCTGTTGACTGCATGGATACTCAGCCTACTCCTTGCTTCCCCACAGGTCAGTGCAGCTCTACTTTACATGCCTGCGTCTGAATTGAAATCTGAAATCAAGACATTACAAATGGTTGACCCTCAGTATAGATTTCTTTTATGAACATAATCCAACCATTCAGATATTAGGCTCATTATTCTAATGTGTACAATAATATATTAGTATTAGCTATACTGACACATCACGTTAGTTTAAAGCTGACATTATTGATAGGTTGACTTGTTTTTGAGTTATTGAGATTTGATAAATATGTAATAACTAATAATAAATGTGATGAACTAAATTTCGTTGTACATTTGTGCAGTGACAATAAAGGCATTCTATTCTATTCTAAATATATATATTTTTTACAATAGATTGTGGCGGCACGGTGGTGTAGTGGTTAGCGCTGTCGCCTCACAGCAAGAAGGTCCTGGGTTCGAGCCCCGGGGCCGGCGAGGGCCTTTCTGTGTGGAGTTTGCATGTTCTCCCCGTGTCCGCGTGGGTTTCCTCCGGGTGCTCCGGTTTCCCCCACAGTCCAAAGACATGCAGGTTAGGTTAACTGGTGACTCTAAATTGACCGTAGGTGTGAATGTGAGTGTGAATGGTTGTCTGTGTCTATGTGTCAGCCCTGTGATGACCTGGCGACTTGTCCAGGGTGTACCCCGCCTTTCGCCCGTAGTCAGCTGGGATAGGCTCCAGCTTGCCTGCAACCCTGTAGAAGGATAAAGCGGCTAGAGATAATGAGATGAGATGAGACAATAGATTGTGATTTCCACTACTCTAACAAAAATGAAAAAATCACAGACTGGCTTTGCTTCACACTTCACAAAATGCTGGGTTTCACCAGACCCCACTTTGAGAATTACTACCTGAAACATGCTTTATTATTCAATTATTCATATTAAAGTACGTTTACTCAGTAAACACTTATCAATTAAAGGGGCCGGCTCACCCTTCCCAGAAACCTCGCCAATTTCTATGCAAGCAATACTCTAAAAACAATCCACAACAATCCAGTGACACCCTAGGCCATATATTTTAAATTGTAACATGAAATTGAAGATATTTTGCCAACGTAGTTATGTTTTAAATTCTTTTGACTGGTCCATTCTGTTTTCTTATGCTTATTCCGTTGTAATGGACCTGAACTGGCCTCGCCGTCTTGCATGCAGCCACGAAGGAAAAGAAAAAAAAAAGGCATATTTTGGTCAAAGCTTCCACGTGAGACACATAGATGAAGAAAAAGTCCAAGATGAGTTTTGAAGGGATCATTAAAAGTGAATTTGAGGAGGTTTTGCTGTACAGAGAGCTAGCAGGTAACGGTCACATGCTTTCAAAACAAAAACAACAAATTGGATTCTGGGAAGGGTGAGCCAGCCCCATACTTGTCAACTCTCACGACTTTGCATTGACTCACAATTTTTTGCACTGAATCACGCTCTCATGCTTCCACAATAAAATTCTCATGATTTTTCAGAAAAAAATACTGTATATATATTCATGGAAAACAAAGCATTATCGATGCATCAGTTTGTGCAATGTCCGCTATGTACACGATATCGCGTTTCCAGAAGCCCAGTGAAAGAGCTTTTGAAAGGACATTCGTGATTGGTTGACTGCCGGAAGTCAACCAATGAAATCGCGTCTTACTTTGTCTTCATCATTTCCACGTTGGCAAAAATGAGCAAAAATGAGTGACAGCGATTCTGGATCAGAGGGCCCTCCAAGTTCTAAAAAATCCCAGAAAATTTCCAAGTATCAATGTGCAGCTAAGTATGATACGAAGTTTAATTCCAACTGGACCAAAATCTATCCATGCATTATCGCTGATTCAGTGAGCAAGCACCATTTCTGATGCACTGTTTGCAACAGGAGTATCAGTTTTAAACACCAAGGCCTTCGAGATGTTGAACTTCACATGCAAAGAAAGTCTTACAAAGATCTTGAAAAAGCGGGATCGTCATCAGGATCACTTTTGACCGCTTTTACAGCACAGACTTCTGTCAGTGAGAAGGTATATTTTTATATTTTATCATGTTTGAAAAAACTTAAATGTGCTTTGTTTCAGTTAATCTAAGCTCAACTAGATCTATTTGCAAAGTTGCTAAGTAAAATAATAGCTTATTTTGATCTCTCCCACAGATATGTTCTCATAAATATATAGCCAAATATCTTTTTCAACAGGAACTTTGCGTGCGGTGTTTGGTATTTTTATTATTGTTACAGTAGTAGCCTAGCTAGTCTGTGTTGGTAATAATAACAAGAAGGTGAAAATTAAATATGTGTCCTAAGGCCACCACTCCCGTCTTAAAGTTGGCAAAATTGTTTTTGGCTGACGGGCTTCACCCTAGACCCCCCACCAGGGCTTTGCCCTGGACCTGACTGGGGCCTGTAGCCCCTGGACCCTGGCTTTCTCACTTCTTTTTTCATTTTGGGGTTGACAGCTATGCAGCCCTTTTAAGAGTCACAGACAGAGAGAGGACTGGCCAATATGGTGTCCATGTGTGTGAAGAGTACTGATATGCCATATGGCCATGGCTCTTAAAATGGTCCCCTGGAAGATCTCATCTCATCTCATTATCTCTAGCCGCTTTATCCTTCTACAGGGTCGCAGGCAAGCTGGAGCCTATCCCAGCTGACTACGGGCGAAGGGCGGGGTACACCCTGGACAAGTCGCCAGGTCAATTAAGGGCTGACACATAGACACAGACAACCATTCACACTCACATTCACACCTACGGTCAATTTAGAGTCACCAGTTAACCTAACCTGCATGTCTTTGGACTGTGGGGGAAACCGGAGCACCCGGAGGAAACCCACGCAGACACGGGGAGAACATGCAAACTCCACACAGAAAGGCCCTCGCCGGCCCCGGGGCTTGAACCCAGGACCTTCTTGCTGTGAGGCGACAGCGCTAACCACTACACCACCGTGCCGCCCCCCCTGGAAGATATTAATTTTAATTTTTAAATCCCTTGACAGTGTTGGAAATCACTGTCACTACTATCAAAGTTGATATAGTTCTTAATTCATAATAACTCATCACTTAAATTTAATGGGAACAATAACTCACTTGAATAAAGCATAATAACTCAAAAAACAGTTGATATGAATTGAACTGTATTTGTAATAAAACTAGCAAAACATATGAGTGATTCCACGCTTATGGGTACTGAAATGGGGACATGAACTTATTTTTAAAAATTCACCTAAAACCATTTCTTTTTTTACCATCAGGTCACAAAACATGTAATCTTTAATGAATGATATGTTAAAAGATAACTTTAATTTTCTGAGATGTAATAAAAACATATTTATATGCCAAAGTCAGAACGTAACAGAAGTGTTGTGGACATATATATTCTCAATTTTAACAATGTAGAATTACTTTTTGAAACATAGGAAGGTGATGTTTTAGCAAATATAATTAATAAACATGTGTAGTAGAATAAACATACACATTCTTTCAATAAGATTAACATGGTATATAGCTAGATTGTAATTAATTTGTAACAGACGCGAGATGGACAATCATAACAGAAGTAATGTAACAGACATCATTTTGGAACTCATAGGCTTGACTTTGGCATATAAATATGTTTTTATTACATCTCAGAAAATTAAAGTTATCTTTTAACATATCATTCATTAAAGATTACATGTTTTGTGACCTGATGGTAAAAAAATAAATGGTTTTAGGTGAATAAGTTCATGTCCCCATTTCAGTACCCATAAGCGTGGAATCACTCATATACAAATATAACAAAATGTTTTAATGTAATGTAATTTCTTGTCATAACATATTAAATGCCTATGCATCTCAGGTCCTTTTAGTTTTTGTAAAGGAATAAATGTTATAGTGTTAATATTATTTAACATTAAATACTGCTTTGTAGTATTTAAAATATTGTATAGTATCATGTTTTTGTTGAGGGAGGCACTGTGGTGCAATGGTTCGCATTGTCACCTCATAGCAAGAAGGTTCTGGGTTCAACTCTCACAGCAGACTGGGGCCTTTCTGTGTGAAGTTTGCATGTTCTCTTCGTGCCTGTGTGGGTTTCCTGCAGGTGCTCTGGTTTCCTCCCACAATCCAAATACGTGTGGATTAGGTGTACTAGATACTCTAAATTGCCCACAGGCGTGAATGTGAGTGTGAATGGTTGTTTGTCTCTGTGTTAGCCCTGTGATAGATGGCCAACCTGCCAAGGGCGTATCCTGCCTCGTGCCCGAAGTCAGCTGGGATTGGCTCTAGCTTCACCTGCGGTAAAATGGTACAGATAATGGAGGGATGTTTTTGTTGAAGAAAATTTTAAAGAATAACTTTCACTGAAGTGGCTATGTTAATTGCCGTGTGTGTGTGTGTGAGAGAGAGAGAGAGAGAAAAGGGGAAGCTATGGCCTAATGGTTAGAGAAGCAGCTTTGGGACCAAAAGGTTGCTGGTTTGATTCCCTGGACCAGCAGGACTGGCTGAAGTGCCCTTGAGCAAGGCATCAAACCCCCAACTGCTCTGGCAAGAGTGGTGGCAGACTTTGTGTCTGACTAGCCAAAGAAAAGCTGATGATGTGATCATCAGTTTGGGTGGTGCCCGATCGAAACGGGGAGGAGTGCATGTGCATGGTGTCCAGTGATGGACTGGTATCCCTTTGAGGATGTGTTTCAATCTCCTGTCCAGTGTTCTGTAGCTGTGTTTGACCCTGACCAGGAAAAATGCTGATTGAAAGTGAATAAATTAATGAATAAAGTAATTTTCTGTACTTTCTCCTGGCACTCTTAACAAAGATGTCTGCCTGTAAACGTGACTTTTATAACCTATACTGCATACTGCACAACATACATGTTGTATAGATGTGGCAATACCAAGTGACAATAACATAAGGAAAAAGGAACTTGAGAAGTTCGAGAAGTATCAAACGCTGAAAGAGGAACTAGAAAAGATGTGGAAGATGAAGACAGCAGTGGTCGCTGTGGTGATAGGCGGCCTCGGTGCAGTGACCCCCAAACTGGGAGAGTGGCTCCAACAGATCCCAGGAGCAACATTTGAGATCTCTGTCCAGAAAAGTGCAGTCCTAGGAACAACTAAGATACTGCGCAAGACCCTCAAACTCCCAGGCCTCTGGTAGAGGACCTGAGCTTGAGGGAAAAAAGACCGTCCAAAGGAGGGGTGAGTGGGGAAATATATACAGTACCAGTTAAATGTTTGGACACACCTTCTAATTCAATGGTTTTTTTTCTTTATTTTTATTAACTAAAAGTAATTTCATGTTTTAAAGTAATGATGGATGTTGCTTCTCTTTACTTAGTTATTTGGTTCTTGGCATAATATGGATTACTACAGTTGTGTAATAGGTCTATTTACTGTATTTTTATTATTTACTATTTGATCTCAAACGCATTAAAGGTCATAGGCAACGGTCGGAGGTGAAACGTAGAATATCAACTTTATTGTCGAGAAGAATGACCCAAAAAGCGAATTCAATCTTCTTAGTGTCTAATTTGCACCCTAAAATTGAATAAAACGGTTAAAATATACTGTTTTGCCCAATTTCCGAAGGTTTGTTTACATCTCACTTATGCACACTTTCACCGCCAGGGGACCGTCGTCGTGATGTCATTTAAGGCAAACAGACTGGGAGCAGTTCTGTGTTTACTTGCGAACCGAGCACATGTGTACAGACTTTGGTCGTGAGAGGTTGTGTAAAATGTCTGAAAGCGATAGCGATTTTGAAGTAGGAACTCTCCAAATTGAATATTGAGAGGTGAAACCATATATGTATGAACCTATGGCTGTTGCGAAGCAATCGGCGAATGTGGCTCACTGGTTTGACCATGCAGCCTCAGAATCGGACAGCGACTCGGCCAACTCTGATCACGGTGACCCTGGACCTCAACAAGACTTGCGCCCAAACAATTTATCCTGGTAATTATGATAAATTCTTACTTTCGTTGTAATACTAAATAAGAGCCCTTTTGAAGAATAATTAAACCACCCTCCCTAGTGGATATAGGTAACGATTATTTGACAGTGCGCTGGTAGGCCACATTAGCCTGCCATCTGCGGCATTATACTATTTATAGCCTACTCTGAGTGAGGAAATATCCCTTTGTCTCATTTCCACAATGATTGTACAGGATCCCTCAGGATTCTTGACTTGTCAGTTGCAAGCAAAAGTAAAAAAGTTTACCTCCAATCTTCTCCTTTTTGCTTGAGCGTTGCTGGTCCGTTTCTTCTTTGACTGCTTGATTTTGTTTCACATGCACAATCCACTCTCTCCACCTCGTCTCCTCTTCCGGAAAAAAACAACCCTCTGGCTTCACACGCACAATCCACTCTCTCCGCCTCGTCTCCTCTTCTGGAAAAAAAACAACCCTCTGGCTTCACACGCACAATCCACTCTCTCTGCCTCGTTTCCTCTTCCGGAAAAAAATAGCCTTCTGGCTTCACATGCACAATCCACTCTCTCTGCCTCGTCTCCTCTTTCGGAAAAAGCCAACCCTCTCGCTCCGCCTCTTCTCCTTTTTCGGAAAAAGCCAATCCTCTCATTCCGCCTCTTCTCCTCTTCCAGAAAAAGCCAATACACTCTCTCTGCCTCTTCTCCTCTCTCGGAAAAAGGTAAAAACTTCTTCCTGAACTGGTCCCGTTGTTACAGTTCACTGCACAGCAATAAGGCACGGGTTTTTTTTTTTGGAAATTCCCAAACGCACGTCTGCAATCAAGCCAAACCACAATGAAAATACATGGAAGTGGACTCAACTCAAGCGGTTTGTTTGTCTTAAATGACATCACGCGCCAAGTGGTCACGAAAATAGCCAAACAGAAATTCGCCGTGATCCATGCTAACTTATTTTAATTATTACTTATTAACAATACTTCTTGGGACCAGAAGAAAATTACAGAGGTTTTTTAACATATAAAGTTTCAAATGTGCATAAAATTAAAACTGTTGCCTATGAGCTTTAAGAAGGCAAGAAATTGCACTAATTAACTTTTGACAAGGCACAGCTGTTAATTGAAAAGCATTCCAGATGACTCCCTCATGAAGCTGGTTAAGGTAATGCCAATAGTGTGCAAAACATCATCAAGGTATACACTGGCGTAACGCGGATGTGACAAACCAGACACTCGCGGATTAAAAATAAACTCAGTGCTTTAAGGAACACAGTGAGAGAAAACAATGTACAAAAACCAGGCCAGGTCAATACCAAGAAATCTAACACAGTAACAAGGGCTAGACAAATCATGGTCGGGAAATGGGCAATAGTCCAAGAACCGGGAATCAGAAAAGCACAGGCAAGATAAACACAACGGCTAGGCAAATCAGAGTCGAAAAACAGGCGAGGATCGAGAAACCAGGAAGCGAGAGAGATGAGCAAACAAACAAAAGGGCTAGGCAAAACAGTAAGAAACTGGAAGGCAAAAAGGCTCATACACAGGAATGCAATCAGAAATAGAAACGCTCAGTAGGCTTACGAAAATGTGGAGGCAATACTGTGCAAAGGGTAAAACAAACAGAGGGTTATAAATACAGATATAAACAAAGAGGTACAGGTGATGATAATTAGAATTCGGGGGAGCCACTCCTAGGAAGTGGCTCCAGGTTGGCAGATGGACTGCACATGGTAGTGACAGGTGTGTGAGGGGGATTGTGGGAAGTGGAGTCCTGAGTGTTAGGTGAGCCAGCCCGGGAGCATGACAGTACCCCCCCCACCCCCCCCAGGAGTCCAAGGAGGCTGAGGGATAAGGGCGATCATGACGACCACCCACCACGCTGCCAGGAACACTCCTGAGCGTGCCATCAGAACTGCCACGGTGCTGGACAGAGGGTCATTGCCGTGGACGACCTCTGGGACCATTGCTCCGCAGACTGCTGGGAGGGCTGGACCCATGGTGCCTGGGATGGCCCCTAGACCGAGGCACAGGCTTCTTTGGATGATGCTGATGGAACTCCTCCACCAGCCCCAGATCCAGGATATCTTGTGCGGGAACCCAGCTACGCTCCTTGGGCCCATAGCCCTCCCAGTCCACAAGGTACTGCAGGGTCCCTCCTCTCCTCCTGGAGTCCAGCAACCGGTGGACAGCATACACCGGGGTACCTTCTATGTCCACCGGAGGTGGGGGCGTAACATCGGATGTGGCCTCGTCCAACGAACCTGAGACAACAGGTTTCAAGAGAGATACGTGAAAAGAATTAGAAACGCGGTAATGTATAGGCAGATCCAATTTGTACGTAACTTCATTAATTTACTGGAGAATTTTAAATGGACCTATGTATTTGGGTAATAATTTTCTACCTCCCTCAGGAAACCTGAAGTCCCAGGTCGACAGCCACACTCGGTCCCCAGGGAAGTAGGTAGGGGTGTCCCCTCTATGGCGATACACCAGTCTCTTGTGTCAGCGGAGGACATCCTCGAGCCTCTGGTGGGTCTGTTCCCAGACCTGCTCACTCCATTGCATCCAACTGTCCATGGCCGGGTTGTCAGAGGACGTGGCAGACCATGGCATTAAGGGGGGTTGGTAACTCAGCATGCATTGAAAGGGCGTAAGACCCGTAGCAGAGCTAATTAATGAGTTTTGGGCCATTTTGGCCCAGGGCAAATAGTTGGACCAGTCGGCTTGGTTCTCACAACAGTACAGTCTCAAAACCTTTCCCAGTTCTTGGTTAACCCTCTCACATTGACCATTTGACTGGGGATGGTAACCGGAGATGAGGCTGACATTGACTCCCAGCCTCTCAAAGAAAGCAGACCATACTTGCGAGGTGAATTGGGGCCCTCGATTGGACACTATATCCTCTGGGATACCAGACATATGGAACACAAAATTAAAAAGGGTTTCAGCTGTCTGAAAGGCGGTGGGTAGGCTAATGAAGGGAATAAATCTAACTCCACATGAGAACCTATCAACAATGGTCAGGATGACCATGTAATTCTGTGAGGGGAGCAGGTCAGTGACAAAGTCTACCACTACATGTGACCATGGACGGGAAGGGAGTTTACTGGCAAGGAGAGTTTTGGGTGTTTTGCATTTAGAACAGGTGGTGCAAGAGGAGACAAACCTATGGATATCTGATAGCATATTCTCCCACCAATATCTGCCAGACAATAACTGGTGCTTATGTGTCTCTCCTGGATGGCCAGATGACAGGGAGGAGCAGGCCTGTGTAATCAGCTTATCCCTGCATTAAGTGGGTACATATTTACTTCCTACGGGGCAAGATTCAGGGGCAGGAGTGGCAGATAGTTCTCAGTCGATCTCTTCATCTATTTCCCATCTAATGGGGGTGACTACAACTGACGGGGGTAGTACATTGACTGACTCCGGGGAGGATTCGGGACTGGGATATATGCGAGACAGGGCATCTGCCTTAGTGTTATGGGATCCGGGGTGATAAGAGATGGAAAAATCAAACTGGGAAAAGAAGAGAGACCACAGAGCCTGATGGGGGTTGAGCCGTTTAGCTGACCATAAATATTCTAGGTTTTTATGATCTGTTAACACGAGGAAGGGATGCGTAGCTCTCTCTAGCCAATGGTGCCATTCTTCAAAAGCTAGTTTCATGGCCAGCAATTCTCTATCCCCGATACCATAATTACGTTCAGCAGGGGTCAGTTTGTGGGAGTAGAAGGCGATTGGATGTAGTTTACAGGGGTCACCTACGCGCTGGGACAGCACCACCCCAGTGCCTACCTTGGAGGCATCCACCTCCACCACGAAAGGCTGAGTGGGATCAGGATGCTTCAGAATGGGGGCAGATGTGAAGGCTACCTTGAGGGATTCGAACACCTCCTGCGCCCGGGGGTTCCACAAGAGTTTCTTGGCTGGTCTTTCAATAAGTTGGTAAGGGGAGCTGCTAGACTACTGAAATTGCGAATGAAATGACGGTAGAAATTATCAAACCCAAGAAATCATTGGAGTTCCTTTATGGACGTAGGGACAGGCCAATTCGTTACGGCTCTCACTTTCTGATCGTCCATAACGACACCTTCCGGACTGATGACATAACCTAGGAAGGAAGTAGAAGGGGGATGAAACTCACATTTCTCTCCTTGAACATACAGCTGATTCTCAAGCAGACATGTAAGGCTGGAACGGACATGACGAATATGAGTTTCAAGATTAGGGGAGTAAATCAAAATATCGTCGATGAAGGCAATGACATATTTGCCAAGCATATCCCGGAATACATCATTTACGAAAGCCTGGAATATGGATGGGGCATTGCGCAACCCGAAGGGCATTACCAAACACTCATCGTGCCCCCGAGTGGTAAGAAATGCCGTTTTCCATTTGTCACCTTCCTTTATATGGACTAGGTTGTATGCACTTCTTAAGTTGAGTTTTGTAAATATTAATGCTCCACGAAGTTGTTCTAGCACTACGGGGACTAAGGGCGGCAGGTAGGAATAAAGTTTCGTGATTTGATTTAACCCACGATAGTCAATGCAGGGCCTAAGTCCCCCATCTTTCTTGTTGACAAAAAAGAACCCTGCAGCTGTGGGGGAAGTAGAAGGATGGATGAAACCCTGTTGTAAGGCCTCCTGAATGTACTCCTCCATAGCTCTCTCCACTGCCTGAGTTAGTGGGTAAATCCTGGATTTAGGTGGGAAAGCATTACCTAGTAACTCAATGGAACAGCCATATTCTCTGTGAGGGGGGAAGTTTGGTAGCACTTTTCTTACTAAATACTTCTAACAGGTCACTGTATTCAGGGGGCACGGAAACTATGACATTGTCATTGGTGCTTTCTATAGTCGTAGACGACACCTGGGCTGTGGGAAGTGTGAGACAATGATCATAGCAGTAACTGGACCATGAGAGTATTTCTTTGTCAGACCAGGAGATGACAGGGTTATGTTTTCTGAGCCAGGGCAAACCTAAAATAATGGCATACTCACAAGTATTCAGTACAAAAAAACGACTCTCTTCAGAATGCAAAGCATTGACAGTCATAGAAATGGGGTTTTGTGACCCGGTCAACAAGTCCTTCTCCCATGGGATCTCCATTGACCGCAGTCAATCTCAGTGGCGCCTCCAGTGGCTCCACGGGAATCTGGAATTGCTCCACCAGCTCGGCATGGATAAAGTCCCCCTCAGCTCCGGAATCAATTAATGCTGAAAACACACAGACAGACTGAGGGCAGTTAACTGTCACAGGCAGGAGGAAGGACTTGGAGACCAACCCCTTAGTGGGTGCACTCACCACATTAGTGCGTGGAGCAGGCTCCACGTGGAAATACGAGTCTTGTCCGAGCTCAGGGGGGAATTCGCAAAAAATATTGAACATTGTAACAAAAACCCCTTACACTGAGCAGATGAGCCATCAAATTTATCCGGCTTGCTGACAACAAACTGACTGGAAACTGCCGTGGGGGGAGCAGCCTGGTTAGTGACCATAGGCGCGCCGGGGAAGCTGAATCGTTGGAGTTGGGTAGTAATTTCTTTCATGCTTTCAATGATCTGCATTAATTGTTTTTACTGCTCCCCCTGCTGCTGCGTAAGATTCTGGATGGACTGAGTCACGGAGTCGAAACGCTGGTGATGTTCTCCAAGCATTTGTCCTTGGCTGCTAAGCGCAACCTGTACCTCCGTGTAATCTGCCGTCTGCATGTGGGCACAGTATTCTGTAACGCGGCTGTGACAAACCAGACGCTTACGGATTAAAAATAAACTCAATGCTTTAACCCTTTGGTGACTGACCCCTTGAAAATGGTTCCTCCAGGAACCATGACATTTCAGTTGTCAAGACAATGGAAAAACTAAAATACAAATACAAATACAAGAGCATTTTGTTTTGTGCACAAGAGCATTGTGACGTATCTTTCTGTTTTTGTATTTTAGTTTTTCCGTTGTCTTGACAACTGAAACGTCATCGTTCCTGGAGGAACCATTTTCAAGGGGTCAGTCACCAAAGGGTTAATGAACACAGTGAGAGAAGACAATGTACAAAAGCCAATACCAGGTCAATACCGAGAAACCTTACACAGTAACGAGGGCTAGACAAATCATGGTCGGGAAACGGGCGATAGTCCAAGAACCGGGAATCAGAAAAGCACAGGCACGATAAACACAAGGGCTAGGCAAATCGGAGTCGAAAAACAGGCAAGGATCAAGAAACTGGGAAGCGAGAGAGATGAGCAAACAAACACAAGGGCTAGGCAAAACAGGAAGAAACCGGAAGGCAAAAAGGCTCAAACACAGGAATGCAATCAGAAATAGAAACACTCAGTAGGCTCACGAAAATGTGGAGGCAATACTGTGCAAAGGGTAAAACAAACAGAGGGGTATAAATACAGATATAAACAAAGAGGTACAGGTGATGATAATTAGAACTTGGGGGAGCCACTCGTAGGAAGTGGCTCCGGGTTGGCAGATGGAGTGCACGTGGTAGTGACAGGTGTGTGAGGGGGATTGTGGGAAGTGGAGTCCTGAGTGTTAGGTGAGCCTGGGAGCGTGACAACTGGCTACTTTGAAGAATCTAAAATATGAAATATATTTTGTTTTTTTAAACACTTTTTTGTTTACCACATAATTCTGTACATGTCCCATAATGTTATTTCATAGTTTTGATGTCTTCATTTTCTACATTGTTGTACGATGTAGAAAAGAGTCAAAATACAGAAAAACCTATGAATGAGTAGGGGTGTCCAAACTTTTGACTGGTACTGTATGTATAAACTCATCAGGTTATCCTCATAGTCAGTGTGTCATCTTAAACGTGACTTGCTGGATGCTGGAGAAAGCAATATACAGGACCTGTATCATAGAGCAGGCAACGATAAGGACAACTGAACTGGACAAATGCCTTTAGGTGATATACTTTAGCATATCAGTGTTTGCAAAACATTTTAAAAGAATTCAACATAGCAGTGTTATTTAAGATTATGATAATTTGAAAATAATTATATGTTCTGAAATTAAGAGGTTATGTACAATTATGTTAAATTTAATTATTTCTTTATGCAGTTATATAGTTGACCTGAAATAACTATATAAAACTACCGTAAATCCTCTAATACTGGCCTGTATTCCATTACTGGCCGGGACTCTAATATTGGCCGGTCTCGCTGTCGGAGGAGGTAAATAATGGCCGGACTCTAATACAGGCCGGGGCTATAACCAACGATGTTTCTGAGATCATAGTGGCCTTACACAATCGTTCCGATCTGAAAGACAATTGTGATCAGTGGCGCCGCCAGGCGTATGGCCGTACGCACTAGGCGTACCTTGGGGAGAGAGAGATTTTTTTTAAATTATAATTGTTACCTGAATGCTTTGGCAATGCAACATAATTTGAGAGAGAGAGAGAGAGAGAGAGAGAGAGAGACGTGTGTGTGCCGGCGCATTTGTGTGCTTCAGGAGTGGGCGGGGTGTGCGTGACCAAGAAAGCTCATTGGTCAATGCAGATATACTTTTCTTGCACCACTGAGATTCTCTCCAGTTTTGAGAAACGGAGACAGACAATCGTCAGTAGTCAGAGCTTGTGCGAGAATGTATTGAGAAGCGAGTCAGAAATGAGTAAACGAACCCTGAAACAAACGAGCTTGTTTCAGACTTTTACGAAAAAGTCCAAAAGCAGTGATCCAGGGGTGTCATCTGCTTGCCAGTCCTCTCCAGTATCAGCTAGTAACACGGCACCGGCAGCTCCTCCGCAACCGAGCAGCAGTGCGCTGCAGCTGGATGCTAGCTCAGTTCCTTTGAGGGAATTGCCTTCATCTACCTCTGAGTTTGAAACTAGCCATACATCCAGTGAATTTCATATAAGAACACCTACATCTCCCCATGTCCCTTACGATCAGAAGTAGATGGTTGCTCCACCTTGCTGACAAATGAGCCATCAGATAGCTTTACTAATGAGCCACGAGTCAGCCCGCTATCACTGACATCAGATTTATCAGACATAGGTAAACTTCAACCAGATGCCTTAAAATGTGCACCGGACTCTGTAAAGCTCAATGTCCTACAGAACCGCTTCAAACCAGACAGAGGGTGGGTGGCTCCTTCTACTCTGGTTTTCGGTAAACTCAGAAAAATACCCGAGGAGTTTTTCAGCGAGTCTATGTACCCCACGTTGCGCTACAGTGTGTGTCAGAGTCGTGCGTGCGGTAGTGCTGAGCAAGTTCACTAGATTCTAATCGAGGCTATAAAGAGTTTATTGTTTATTGTCGTGTGTAGTTCACATATGTTGTTCAAATATCAGCCTGTGTTCATGGAAGGCTATTGTTCAATTTCAAGTTAAAGTTCTATCGTTGTTTTGTGTATAAGCCTATAGATCGACTCTTCATAGAAACTGCAGCACGCAAGCGGTTTTTTTTTGGGGGGGGGGATTACACCGCTAGTGCGTACCTTACAGTTCAACCCTGCAGGCGCCCCTGATTGTGATTACCGGTAGGTCTGGTGGTAACCAGGCAACCAAGCATCAACCTATTTTATAGGTTCAAATAGACACAAAATCTCGTTTTTATTCATTCCACTGGTAGTCTGTTTTGCTCAAATAGAAATAGAGGCCTGCCTCTAATTCTGGCCTCCTTCCAATAATGGCCTGGACCAAGATGCACTTGAGTGAAATAAAGGCCCCGGCCTATATTAGAGGATTTACGGTACATAAAAAACCTGAAATAGATCCTTGAAAGCTATATAACAGTTATTCCATGAAGTCGTAGATGAGCTAATAGTGCAGAGTCAGCTATAAGCCATGTACGACGAGATTGAATGGAATAACTGTTTGATTCTATCTATATTCACTGGATTTCGAGAAAGAAAATTATTACATTTATCCCTAAAGGAACTCAAAATAACATATCACGCTTAATAAAATGTTAGGGAAGCCATAAAAAGTATTTTCTTACCCTCTGAACTTCTCTTTTGCGGACTACTGACCATGTTGTCTCATTTGTCTTGTCTGCTTTTTGGCTGAAGATTGTGGGAACTGCATCTGGATTCAGCGCTTGCTTGTATGGTATTCCTAATGCCCGGTGCATCCGAGTTGTTTGAGTGAAACAATTTTCTTCAAAATGTTCTGAACACAGGAGCTACAAACGTGCCGTTTCCAGTCTGCCCGTGAGAGGTCTGTCCCTGTGTGGCAAACAGCATTTATCCCTTACTTTCTTACCTTTTTGTCCTTTGGGAATTGATGCAGGCTAGTTTTTTTCACTTCTGTCATTGTTGCATCCCCCTGTAATGTTCACATGAATCCTGTATAGTAAAGCAGTGTTTGTTTACCCTCTTTCTGCGTTGCCACGGGGGTTGGACTGTCTACTACGATAATTACGGTAGGCTAGCCTGGTGATGTCTTGATGAGGAAGTATTTTATGAATGAGTCGAGAGCATGCTAAGCGTGCTAACGAGTGCTTATGCTGCCAGGAACGTATAAAAACTCGTGCACTTGCCTCTTTGACAGACTTAGGTAAGTCAGATTGTATGCAGATCTGTTTGTAGGTTGTCTAGCAAGGTTACAGTCCGCAGAATGAGGCTGTCACGGCAGCACTACTTGTACTGGGGATATAAATACTCCATTTGGAGCTTCCATGTGCTGCGCCCAAGTGACATCAGAGCATTGCCGCAAATGATGGGGGGGTTCTGATTGGTTAAAGTATTTTCAATGGCGGCGTTCAATGATGGGGGAATTCTGCATAGAAACTGACTTTTGGAGATGGATATCTTAGTTGTGTGAGCTCCTTATTTTAAATTATTCACATGAATTGTTAGTTTATATCATAATCTATCTTTCATAACTGTATTTTAACCATATGCTTTCTTTTCCTTTAAAGGTGCATTACCGCTGCTGTTTGGGCTGGATTGTGGAACAGGAGATACTGGGGAGGGGGGGACTATATTCTTTTAGCTATTTCTGTTTCTTTCAGAAATTGTAATACTTGATAACAATTTTGGGGGATTTTGTTTTCGAGTAGAGTTTTTTATTTCATCATCGGTTGGTTCAGCAACATGCACCGTCATTTTGTTTTTTTCTACTCACGATACGTGAGCTGATAGCCTAGTAGTAGAGTAGCCAATCAGAGTGCACAATTGCTCATATCCAGTGAATGTGGATAGAATAAATAAATTATATATATATATATATATATATATATATATATATATATATATATATAATTTATGCATTTCAGGGGACTGGAGGTGATTGAACAAACAAACATAGTAAAAGTGTCATGTTAGGTAGTTAGTTGAAAATCCTTTTCAGGGGATGAAAGCCTGAAGTCTGTGATCCCTAAACATCACCACATGCTGGTTAGCTTCCATGGTGATGAGCTACTGAACCACTGAACCTGTAATGCAACCATTTTAAATGCTGAAAATTAGTAGTTGCTTTTTGCCAGGCAGAGCAGACCAAGCATGATGACGCTGTTAATCTGACAGTTAATCATACCATTACCTTTGCTGTACCCTAGATGTGATAGCCCACCTGCCTACTTGCCTACTATTCTCAGGCATGTGTGCCTGTTTTTCAAGTCTGTGTTTGAAACTTGTGTTTTGTAAGTCTGGATCTAGTTATGTGTCATTAACTCAAGCTATATTTCAAAGAAATTAACTAACACAAGTTTCCAAACAGTAGATACCACTACATTATTTACAGACAAAGTAGAGACATGATGTATCTCAGTCTGCTGATCCTGTGACACTATGTCCCTGAAACACTGAAAAAAAAAAGCAAAAAAAAAACACTGTCTCTGAATTCTGGCACTTGTGGTTCTTCAGCTTTAGCTATATCCTCAAGTTGATAATTAGTCTCAACTAGAGATATTCACAGAACTGATTTTGTAAAATAATTCAGTTATTAGGGCCCGAGCCCTATGGGCGAAGGCCCTATTGTTCTTGTAAGAGTTCACTATTATTATTCTTCCGTCTTCTTCTTCTTCTTCTTCTTCTTCTTCTTCTTCCGTCTTCTTCTTCTTCTTTATTTTTCTCCGCTGTTGGGCCATTTTCGGGGCACTTGCCATGGGCAAAAACGCACAAAATTTGGCACCAGTTCCGAGAATTGCCACCGCTACTCAGAACCAGAAGCCCAAACTTGGCCGGGGCTCAGGGCCTCTATAGCGCCCCCTAAGTCGTTGTGATTTTGGCCTCCCGCATTAAGGTGCCTGGGTGCCATGTAGTTTGTAGTAGTGGCATGCCATTTGGTACGCATATGTATCTCACTAAGCCGGACAAAAATGTAATGCCAATGCATTAGCCACGCCCAACAGGAAGTGAGGTAATTTCACTTTTGTGCTAAATGCATGGCCACGAAGTCGGCGCAACTCCTCCTAGACCGTTCATAGGAATGTCACCAAAATTGATACACATCATCTACAGACATGGCTGACAAAAGTTACTAAATACGTTTCACGTAGGATAAACCGTTCAGAAGTTATACGTCAATCAATTTTCGATGCAAAATTTTACATGCTTAAAAATTCATAACAAATCTTCTGATTGCTCAAAACTGCTCATACTTCACACGCAAATCAGTCATTGGGCTTCTGACATGTTACCCAATTTCTGTGATATTTCGCCACTGGGGGCGCTATTTTTGGGCAAAAATTCCAATCTCTCCTCAAATTTGGTCAAACTTCACGGCCACCCTCTTTCTACCTCCCATGTCATGTATACCATGTTTTGGAACTTTTCGTCCATGGGGGGCGCTGTTTTTGGCCGATGCAATTGCTCCAAAACGGGTTTTCGGTTAATAATTCCATAATGCTTTTCCTTCACACCACTACCTTGTGATAGTACGTTGCTGTTGTAGACACTTATTTTTCCAACTCATAATCGCTCATGTACAGCATAGCGCCACCTACTGACATGGGAAAAAACAAAAAATTTATTCTTCAAAAATCTATATCTCATCTTCTATTTACTCAATTGTCATCAAACTTCATACGCAAACTCTTCATAGCTCACCTGACATATACGCCAAATTTTGTGCACTTTCGCCACTGGGGGCGCTATTTTCGGGCAAAAAATCCAATCTTTCCTCAAATTTGGTCAAACTTCACGGCCACCCTCTTACTACCTCCCATTTCATGTATACCACATCTTGGGAATTTTCATCCATGGGGGGCCCTGTTTTTGGCTGACGCAATTGCTCCATAACGGGTTTTTGGTAAATAATTCCATAATGCTTTTCCTTCACACCACTACCTTGTGATAGTACGTTGCTGTTGTGGACACTTATTTTTCCAACTCATAATCGCTCATGTACAGCATAGCGCCACCTACTGACATGGGAAAAACCAAAAAATTTATTCTTCAAAAATCTATATCTCATCTTCTATTTACTCAATTGTCATCAAACTTCATACACAAACTCTTCGTAGCTCACCTGACATATACGCCAAATTTTGTGCACTTTCGCCCCTGGGGGTGCTGGTTATGGCAAAAATGATATTGCAGCTTCTGATTTGTCAAACTTGGCAAGCAAACTCTTTACAAGACCCTTACTGGGGCGCTTGCCATGGTCGACAACGCACGAAATTTGGCTCCTTTTTCTTAGACTGCCACCGCTACTGAGAACCAGAAGCCCAGATCCAGGCGGGCCTCAGGGCCTCTATAGCGCCCCCCGAGCACCGTGCAGTGCGAGACCCTATTGTTACCATGTGTCCAATTCTGTGCTTTGTCGCCATTGTGGGAGTAATGTCTCTTGCCGAAGAAGCTGTGGAAGTTATTTCGCGGGGACGCATGCCCCCGCCCCCCTTGGCCGCTGGCGCGAGGGCCCGTCGAGGCCGCTTGCGGCTTTAATTATTTTTGTTCCTGTGATATATTACAACAAATGTATTTTTCTCTCTCTCTCTCATTATCTGTAGCCGCTTTATCCTTCTACAGGGTCGCAGGCAAGCTGGAGCCTATCCCAGCTGACTACGGGCGAAAGGCGGGGTACACCCTGGACAAGTCGCCAGGTCATCACAGGGCTGACACATAGACACAGACAACCATTCACACTCACATTCACACCTACGGTCAATTTAGAGTCACCAGTTAACCTAACCTGCATGTCTTTGGACTGTGGGGGAAACCGGAGCACCCGGAGGAAACCCACGCGGACAACATGCAAACTCCGCACAGAAAGGCCCTCGCCGACCCCGGGGCTCGAACCCAGGACCTTCTTGCTGTGAGGCGACAGCACTAACCACTACACCACCGTGCCGCCCATGTATTTTTCTATTTCCAAAAATATTAACAGATTAATAGCCAAATTTTGCAATTTTTCCAAAAATTGCAATCCTGACTAGCCAGTTACTAAGGATGAATGAATGAGCAGTGTAAATACATGTGAATGAACTTGATCTTATCTTATCTTATGTGAGCTGCTAATCTGACTGTTTGCTCACACCTGCGTGAAAGTAAAAACGTCCTGCTCGTGCACCTTTTTAAACCTCAGTAGCATGCCTGTTTGAACACATTATCTGTTCATTCTGAGTAATGTATTCATATTTGGTTACATCTCTAGTATAAAAGGATGAATTGAGCTATAGATGACAGAGTTTATCCCTTAGCTAGCTACTACCATGTACTGTAACTGTTAGCTAGTTTGTTATAGCTCTTTTGCTATAGCTCACTTGCATGGGTCTGAGAATTGTAGTAAAAATTGAACTCAAAGATTTGCTCATTTTGACTGACGTTGCTTGGTAATAATAATAATAATAATAATAATAATAATAATAATAAAAAGTGCACCACGAAGTAAAAATGGAGTGGTATTTTGACACAATGTTATACTAATTTCATAAAGTTTGATCAGTTGATGTGATAATTTGTCCTTTTCTATTCAAGTCTATTCACTAATAATTTCTCATTTACTCTGTGTGACAGTTGTTCATTTTCCGGGCAATTAAGGCCAAGGGAGTTGACTTTGTTCAGTGTGCTACACATGGAAGCTTCCAGCAGCACTGGCAGGAGACGGCATATAACATGTTTCACTTTGTCACACTGTATGTGTTCCCTCTGCTTGTTATGAGCTTATGCTATACACGTATCCTGGTTGAAATCAACCGCCAGATGCACAGAAGCAAGGACAAAGGTGAGTGAGTCTCCTGATATGGTCATGTAATTGACATTCCCTAGAGTGTACTAACCGTATACAGTATGTCTCTCCAGCAGGAGAACCTTGTCTGAGACGCAGTGGAACGAATATGATCCCCAAAGCCCGTATGAAGACCTTAAAAATGACCATTATTATTGTTGCCTCCTTTGTCATTTGCTGGACACCATATTATCTCCTTGGAATCTGGTACTGGTTCCAGCCACAAATGCTGCAAGTAATACCTGATTATGTTCATCATGTCTTCTTTGTTTTTGGAAACCTCAACACATGTTGCGATCCAGTCATATATGGTTTCTTTACACCATCATTCCGTGCCGACTTGTCCAGATGTTTCTGTTGGAGGAACCAAAATGATTCAGCCAAGTCTCTGGCACAATTCTCTGGCCATAGGAGAGAAGTCAGTGGGGAGGCAGAGTCAGACTTGGGTAGTGGTGACCAACCCAGTGGACAACAAGCACAAATGATTTGAATTCAGTAATGTTTGGTGCTAAGAGGATGTGTTAAGGGAAATGTGGTGATTAACTGTAGTATTTATCTTGTTTTTACTTCTGCCTTATCTGCCAATCTGTAACTGTTCAATGTGGATATAGGGTATAGTATTGGAATAAGATTCTCCAATCATGACCCAACACGAGCGTATTACTCTGATGTTGAAATGCAGTCCAAATCTGAAATACCCAAATAATAACTGTAAGTGATTTTTAAATCAAAGATTTGATGAATCTCTATACAGGTCAGTTCATATGTAGCAGACACTAACACACATTAGGTTGCCTTCAATCTGTAATCTATAGGGGAGAACAGGGAGACTTGGGATGAGAAGACTTGGGACAGTTTGTATTCCCATAAATTAATTTCAACCACTCAGGTTTTAGATTACATCAGAAGTTAGATGTTGCCTCTTTGAGTAACCTACTTCCTTTGGAGCCACGAAGCTGGACACTGCAGTAAGGTTTGTGCAGTTAAATATTTTTGTCAACCAAAACTTGTATTTTCTACTTCGCAGTCTACCTCCATTCTATGATGTAATGTATGGTGGTGAATTTGGGATTTGTTAGGAATTAAAGTATGTACCCTAGTTACCATATATAGTCTTATTTATTAAACTTAAATCCTGGGAGAAAACATTTAAGGATTTTTCAAAATGTCCAGATAGGGAGAGTTGGGACAGTTCATGTTACAGGTTTTTTTTTTCTCCTTGTGGTTTACAAACATAAAATTGTTTAAAATGTTTGTTAAAAATGCAGGAGTGTAACTGCATGACGATTAAATTTATTTCATTCCTTCTTGAGAACGGATCTGTTTAATCTAGTCAGGTTTTGGGTAAACTGACATTTCTCTATCGCTGTACCAGCCTTGTGTGTTCATATAATTCATATGTTACAAGTTTTGATAATAAATAGAAATTAAACATGTATCCCCACTATGTCCCAAGTCTTCCAACATAATGTCCCATGTCTCCTCGCAAAAAATAATGACAGAAAAAGTGAAGTCTGAAGGCTTCATGTGACAAGATGAGAAACTAATGTTGTGGTAAGAGGGTGTAGTAAATACTCTCTAATGCAATATGAATGTGACACTACCTGCAAAGAATTTCACACAGTCTACAAAAGCTGAAAACTTGTCCCGCCTACCTGCTCTCCCCTAACATTAGGTTTGATATGAATTGGTCACATGTTAATTTGCAAACTGTTACTATTAATTATATGGACATACATATGGTTTGCACTTGGTACGAGTTATAGGTCTTACTCATGCATTCTGTTTAGAGGATGTTATTAAAGGATTAATTGTTGATTTCCCAGACCAGCTATAGGTTAGTGCACCATTAGCTTATGTTTGGTAAGCTAAAGCAAGAATGCAAGTGACCTGGTAAATAATGAAAGATCACAGCAGGGGATGACCAAAGAACAGCTTTGATTGTGATGAAAAATTGTTAAACAACACTCTCAAGGATTTACAGTAGCAATATAACTTTCACAGATTACCATAAAAGGATAAATACATGAACACAACCTCAAAGGATTTGATATTTATCTTTATACTACACTTTTACATGTAGCTATTTGGCAGAGGTTTGCATGTTCTCCCCATGTTTGCTTGGATTTCCTCTGGGTGCATCACAGAGCTGGGAATGTGTCCATGGTGTACGCATGTTCATCACACAAAGATCCATGCATACTATGCAAACATTTTAATACGAACTGATTGTTTTGACCTTAATTATATAAATGCTTGTTGTAGGGCTTGTGGCCATGCAAGTTGCATTTGATCAGACTGATTAAATGACTAAAGGATTTAAGAAGCCTTGAAAATAGGAAGGCATGATTACCGATTGCTATTAAGTCAAAAAAAAAAACCGATAAGAAAAATCCTGTAGAGATTAGACACAGGCTACAAAGTGAGGAAAATGGAAAGTGTGATGAGACAAAACATAGCTAATTATTCAGAACCTTATCTGTAAAATATGGTCTTTCACTGCGAGTGAACTTGGCTCACGTATCTTTATTAATGATGTGGTAGCAACAGATCTCCTGAGCCCTTCTGACCATGTGTTTCATTCACTGATGACAACAAGCAAACAATTTCTGGGGGGGGGGAACCCTGTAAGAATTCTCCTGAGACCAAAAACTAGATCTTAAATCTCCTGTGTATTCCATGATTATTTTGTCATGTTAAATTCAATAGAATCAAACTCTGGCTAATTTAATAATAGGAAATAATCAAATCACTTGGAGTAAATTGATTAATAGATGTAAGTAAAAATAAATGGATACCCAAGGACTGAAAGGTAATGGGTTACTTGGTAACATGCTGCTTTAAATCGTTAAAACAACTCTGGTCCAATTGTCTTTAGATTCTGATAGCTATCATTAAAATAGATACTCTGATAAAGAGGTCTCTTTGCCTGTCTTTAGTATTGTAATTTCAAAATATCACAACTATATTAACCAATCAGGAAACATTTCTGCACAGAGGCAGTGCTCTATGCTCATAAATAATTTAGCACAGGCGTGATTTTTTTTTTCTTACGTCTTTGCTTATAAGATTTTTTGCTTATTTTAAGTGTATATTTCTGGAAAGAAGCACAGTTATTTGCCAATGGAATCAGAACATTTTAATCTTGAAATTAATAAATATTTATAGAAATAGGCTTAATGGCCTTATAATTTGTTTTAGAATCATCTCAAAATTAGAAATACAGTATTCAATTACCTCGGTTATTAAAGATATCTTCCAATTGGGCTGCATGGTGGTGTAGTGGTTAGCACTGTCACCTCACAGCAAGGAGGTGATGGGTTCGAACCTCATGGCCGACAAGGGCCTTCCTGTGTGGAGTTTGTGTGTTCTCCCCGTGTCTGTGTGGTTTTCCTCCCACAGTTCCAAGACATGCAGATTAGGTAAAATACCCAGCCACTGGGGTTGCACAAACCAGTGTATAGTTAGTGCTGGTCACAAGCCCAGATTGATTGGGGAGGGTTGCGTCAGGAAGTGTAAAAACCTATGCCAAATCAAATATGCGGCTCTGGGTGATCCACTGTGGCGACCCCTAACAGGATCAGCTGAAAGAAGAAGATATATTCAGTTGCTATAAATTTGCAGTTTATAATTTATGCCCTCAAGCCGTAATATTGTACCCTACACAACATAGTTCACTAAAAACAACCTTTGATATACTATATGCAGCTGTGTGTTTGTGAATGCAGACTTTTGACCCAACTAAGCACACCTTCAATAAACTGATGAGAGAGAGAGAGAGCAAGAGAGAGTCTTTGGAGAGAGGGTTTTGAATAGGAAATGTTGAATGGATTGGATCTGGATGGATGTTTACAGCAGCTTTAAATAATATAGAGTTTTATGTCCCTGCTTGAGAACGCTGTTAACTGTGCATGTAATGTGGTGATGGTATTCATTGCCAGTGTCCTTGTGATGTAAATGTATGACTAAATATTGATGTGATTGCTGATAAGCGTTTCAGGGCACATTTAACATATACTGTATGTTAATGAAACTATTGACAGGTAGATTAAAAGACGTGCTTTTTGAAACACAGGAGGGTTTTGTGTGAAAAGTATGCCCTTGATCAGTACAGCAAAGAGTCTTTAGAGAAAAGTGGTTTGTGTGTACCCATTACTGTCAACCTAATCATAATAAAGCTACTCTTTTCTAATATTGAAATGACTGTGCTTTTTCAGTGTGCTAACATATATGTAAAAATGTATATAATATTTTTTATTTGTGAATTTGAACACATGCAGTGAATACATTGTACTGTTTGTGTACTCTGTGCTGACAAACCTGGCAGGATGCACTATAGTCACTGCAATCTAATTACTTCAGGACACCAGCAGGGCCATCCTTATCTCTGAGCAGTTCAACAGCACTCTCAGTGACAAAGACAGAAGCACCACAAACACCCCTCACCCCGATACAAACACACACATAAACTCACATGCAAAAAATTATCATACATCCCCAGTGGAACCGGCTGTGATAATAATGCATAATCATTGCTTGTTATCGTCATGCTGTAACAGAATATCAGTGGCTATCCATTCATATAAGTGTAGTTATGTTAAACTGGATCTAAATGAAAGGACACTTGCAGACATTCTGGTCTAGCCACACTGAAACACTCTGAACAAGACTTTAATGAAAACACAAATGACAAACAAGATGAAATGCCCAATTACAAAATGAAAACAGCAACTCTGAGGAATAGGGAACTCATTTATAAGATAAAATGCTAATAGAAATGCCATTCATTTAAAAGTAAATGGTGTTACATCTAGGTCTAGGGTTAGGCTATTTAACAATTATTCCACGAAATCAAGTCGTACATGAGCTGATAGTCGATGAGGTGCGTAGTACCGAGTCATCTATAAGTCATGTATGACGAGATTGAGTGGAATAACTGCATCATTCTATCCACATTCACTGGATTTTGAGAAATAGAGCATTTTATTTTATTTTTTGCAAATGTGATAAATAAAAACTTTATACAAAACATCGAACAAAATAATTTCTGCTTAGAATGTAAACAAACCGGTGAAATGACAGTAGCAATTTGTGCAATATGCTATAATAATAATTCTTGAAAAATATAAAAAGATACACTACCGTTCAAAAGTTTGGGGTCACCCAGACAATTTTGTGTTTTCCATGAAAAGTCACACTTTTATTTACCACCATAAGTTGTAAAATGAATAGAAAATATAGTCAAGACATTTTTCTGGCCATTTTGAGCATTTAATCGACCCCACAAATGTGATGCTCCAGAAACTCAATCTGCTCAAAGGAAGGTCAGTTTTATAGCTTCTCTAAAGAGCTAAACTGTTTTCAGCTGTGCTAACATGATTGTACAAGAGTTTTCTAATCATCCATTAGCCTTCTGAGGCAATGAGCAAACACATTGTACCATTAGAACACTGGAGTGATAGTTGCTGGAAAAGGGCCTCTATACACCTATGGAGATATTGCACCAAAAACCAGACATTTGCAGCTAGAATAGTCATTTACCACATTAGCAATGTATAGAGTGTATTTCTGATTAGTTTAAAGTGATCTTCATTGAAAAGAACAGTGCTTTTCTTTCAAAAATAAGGAAATTTCAAAGTGACCCCAAACTTTTGAACGGTAGTGTACATTCTCACCATCAAATACTTTTATTCCATATTTTGTTGCTTTTTTTGTATATTTGGGGTTTTTGTTTTTGAGTAGAGTTTTTATTTCATCCTCGGTTGGTTCAATAACACGTGCCGCTATTTTATTTTTCTCTACTCATGGTATATGAGTTGATATCCTAGTAGTAGAGTAGCCAATCAGAGCACACAATTGCTCATATCCAGTGACTGTGGACAGAATAAAACAAAATAGTTACAAGAAAAGAAAACAAAACCCATTTTTAAAATACAGTTATGAAGATAGATTATACTAATGATTCATGTGAATAATTGAAAATAAGGAGCTCACACAACTAAGATATCCATCTCCAAAAGTCAAGTTTCTATGCAGAATGGATGATTTCATGGATGCCACCATTGAAAATATTTTAACCAATCAGAAAAATCCCCCTGATCATTTCCGGCAATGCTCCGACATAATTTGGGCACAAGACACTGAAGCTGCCCCTGGCTGGAGATTATTTCATTAAAAGTTTATATGAAAAAAAAATTACATTCCATTTCTCTAACAAAAAAGTGGAGGAGGAAAGATAATATTAATGTCACTGATAAACAGCGAGGGAAGAGTGAACAGTTGATGTACTCCTATGTGACTGAATGGGGGGAGGCAACTTTTCATATTTATATCCCCAGTACAAGTAGTGCTGCTGTGACAGCCTCGTTCTGTGGACTGTAACCTTGCTAGACTACCTACAAATAGATCTGCATACAATCTGACTTACCTAAATCTGTTGAAGAAGCAAGTGCGCTAGTTTTTATACGTTCCTGGCAGCATAAGCACTCGTTAGCACGCTTAGCATGCTCTTGAGTCATTCATGAAAAACTTCCTCATCAAGACGTCACCAGGCTAGCCTACCGTAATTACCATGGTAGACAGTCCAACCCCCGCAGCAACGCAGAAAGAGGGTAAACAAACACTGCTTTACACAGCTTGTGTGTTCGGAACATTTGGAAGAAAATTGTTTCACTCAAACAACTCAGATGCACCAGCATTAGGAATATCGTACAAGCCAGCACTGAATCCAGATGCGGTTCCCACAATCTTCAGCCAAAAAGCAGAGAAGACAAACAAGGCAACAGTCAGTAGTCCACAAAAGAGAAGTTCAAAGGGTTAGAAAACACTTTTTATGCCTTCCCTAACTTTATTTATTTTTATTTTTTCATTGTTTTTATTGCAGTTTTGTGTCTACAGAACTAGACACAAAACAAACACAAAATATACATGACAGCTGTTACATGAGAGATAAACATATGGCATGATACAAGAGGTGGTGAATCAGTCTTACAGTACACGAATGTCATTCAAGTCCGCAGCAGTCCTTTTAATAGGGTGGAGGAAAGGTCTGGACCGATATAGTCCAAAAATGGGCACCATACTCTGTAGAACTGATCTATACTGTGATGTATGATGTTGGTAAGATATTCTAAAGGTATCAGCTCAAAAATTATTTTGCGCCAACCACAGACAGAAGGAACCTTGTCACTAACCCACTGCAAAAGAATATTTTTCCTAGCTGCAAACGTTAGAATATTATACAATCTTTTGTTGACTGCTGTTTTCAAATAGTCACTTGGAAGACCTAGAATCAGGAACACAGGGTCCATTTCTATATTCTCATCTCATTATCTTAAGCCGCTTTATCCTTCTACAGGGTCGCAGGCAAGCTGGAGCCTATCCCAGCTGACTACGGGCGAAAGGCGGGGTACACCCTGGACAAGTCGCCAGGTCATCACAGGGTTGACACATAGACACAGATAACCATTCACACTCACATTCACACCTACGGTCAATTTAGAGTCACCAGTTAACCTAACCTGCATGTCTTTGGACTGTGGGGGAAACCGGAGCACCCGGAGGAAACCCACGCGGACACGGGGAGAACATGCAAACTCCACACAGAAAGGCCCTCGCCGGCCCCGGGGCTCGAACCCAGAACCTTCTTGCTGTGAGGCGACAGCGCTAACCACTACACCACCATGCCACCCCATTTCTATATTAATATGAAAAATTCTCTCCATTTCACTTATAATTTCAACCCAATATCTTTGAAGTTTATGACAAGACCAGAAACAATGCGTTAAAGTTCCCACATCAGTTTTACACTTGAGACACTAAGGGGAAAGAGAGCGGTTGAAGAAATGCCTGTGGTGAGGGGAAATATGTAATCTGTGTAAAATCTTAAGTTGTATTGCTCTTGTCCGAGCACAAATTGAAATCTTTTTTGCAAGAGACCAAATGGTATCCCACTTTTCTTCATCTATGGTTACAGACAACTCCTTCTCCCACACACCTCTGATCCCCTGCGCATCAGTAGTAGAAAAACCATTAAGTACATGGTAAAATGAGCTCAGAGACACTTTCAATTGTTGATGAAACAGAATTTTCTTAACACCAGATATTTCAGGGTGATCAATAAGGGTTGTACTATGAATTATATAATGCCTTATTTGCAAAAAGCAAAAGAAATCTTGTTTGGACAATTTGTAATTGTTAGTAAGCTGTTCAAATGACATAAGCTTATCATCTGAGAATAGGTCACTGAGGGATTTAATATTCTTATTAGATCATTGTCGAAAACCAGGGTCCAAAGAACCTGGGGGAAAAGCAGGATTATTTATTATTGGGGTGAAAATGGATGTTATATTTGATCTTCCCTCAAGACGGCAGACAAGCCGCCATGCTTTTAGAGTGTTGATTGTTACAGGATTTGCACAAAAAGCTTTGATATCTTTAAAATTATTAAAAAATAATAGGTCATTTAGTCTGCACTGTGATAATGCTGTCTCAATATCCATCCAGATTGAAGTTTTACCCTTAACACAGTCGTTTACAAATCTTAAATGGGCACAAAGTTGGTAAATTTTAATATTAGGTAAGTCCAGGCCACCCATCGAACTTGGTAGATGTAATACTGCCATCTTAAGCCTGGGTCTACGCTTGTTCCAAATAAAAGAGCTGAGCCATCCATTTATATCCTTCAACACCCTTTTAGAAAACAAAACAGGAATCATTTGGATAGGCTACAATAACCTAGGCAACACATTCATTTTGACCAGGGCAATGTGTCCTAACCAGGAAACAGGAAGTGACATCCATCGCTCTAAGTCCTGCTTAATTTTACAAAATAAGGGTGCAAAGTTGGCTTTATATAGTTGATCAAAGGATGGGGTGATGAAGATTCCTAAGTACACAAACCCATTGGGAGACCATTTGAAAGGAAAGGAAGGTACAGTAGTTGGTATTGTTGAAAGAGTACCAAGGGGCATAGCCTCTGATTTAGCCAGGTTGATCTTATAACAAGAGAAACAACTAAATCTGTCCATCACATCAATAAGACCTGGTACAGATGTTTCAGGGTCGGTCAGAAGGATTAGAACATCATCCGTATACAAGGTTATTTTATGACACAGCTGTCCAATCTCTAAACTATGTATTGTGGGTGTCACCCTTATGGCCTCAGCAAGTGGCTCTATGGCCAAAGCGAATAGGAGGGGCGATAAAGGGCAGCCCTGCATCACCCCTCTGTGAGTATTGAAGTATCCAGACCTGAGTCCATTAGTCAAGACTGCTGCTTGTGGTCTAGTATATACAACCTCGATTCCAAAAAAGTTGGGACAAAGTACAAATTGTAAATAAAAACGGAATGCAATGATGTGGAAGTTTCAAAATTCCATATTTTATTCAGAATAGAACATAGATGACATATCAAATGTTTAAACTGAGAAAAATGTATCATTTAAAGAGAAAAATTAGGTGATTTTAAATTTCATGACAACAATACATCTCAAAAAAGTTGGGACAAGGCCATGTTTACCACTGTGAGACATCCCCTTTTCTCTTTACAACAGTCTGTAAACGTCTGGGGACTGAGGAGACAAGTTGCTTAAGTTTAGGGATAGGAATGTTAACCCATTCTTGTCTAATGTAGGATTCTAGTTGTTCAACTGTCTTAGGTCTTTTTTGTCGTATCTTCCGTTTTATGATGCGCCAAATGTTTTCTATGGGTGAAAGATCTGGACTGCAGGCTGGCCAGTTCAGTACCCGGACCCTTCTTCTACGCAGCCATGATGCTGTAATTGATGCAGTATGTGGTTTGGCATTGTCATGTTGGAAAATGCAAGGTCTTCCCTGAAAGAGACGTCATCTAGATGGGAGCATATGCTGCTCTAGAACCTGGATATACCTTTCAGCATTGATGGTGTCTTTCCAGATGTGTAAGCTGCCCATGCCACACACACTAATGCAACCCCATACCATCAGAGATGCAGGCTTCTGAACTGAGCGTTGATAACAACTTGGGTCGTCCTTCTCCCCTTTAGTCCGAATGACACGGCGTCCCTGATTTCCATAAAGAACTTCAAATTTTGATTCGTCTGACCACATAACAGTTTTCCACTTTGCCACAGTCCATTTTAAATGAGCCTTGGCCCAGAGAAGATGTCTGCGCTTCTGGATCGTGTTTAGATACGGCTTCTTCTTTGAACTATAGAGTTTTAGCTGGCAACGGCGGATGGCACGGTGAATTGTGTTCACAGATAATGTTCTCTGGAAATATTCCTGAGCCCATTTTGTGATTTCCAATACAGAAGCATGCCTGTATGTGATGCAGTGCCGTCTAAGGGCCCGAAGATCACAGGCACCCAGTATGGTTTTCCGGCCTTGACCCTTACGCACAGAGATTCTTCCAGATTCTCTGAATCTTTTGATGATATTATGCACTGTAGATGATGATATGTTCAAACTCTTTGCAATTTTACACTGTTGAACTCCTTTCTGATATTGCTCCACTATTTGTCGGCGCAGAATTAGGGGGATTAGTGATCCTCTTCCCATCTTTACTTCTGAGAGCTGCTGCCACTCCAAAATGCTCTTTTTATACCCAGTCATGTTAATGACCTATTGCCAATTGACCTAATGAGTTGCAATTTGGTCTTCCAGCTGTTCCTTTTTTGTACCTTTAACTTTTCCAGCCTCTTATTGCCCCTGTTCCAACTTTTTTGAGATGTGTTGCTGTCATGAAATTTCAAATGAGCCAATATTTGGCATGAAATTTCAAAATGTCTCACTTTCAACATTTGATATGTTGTCTATGTTCTATTCAATAGAACATATTCAATAGAATCTATTGTGAATACAATATCAGTTTTTGAGATTTGTAAATTATTGCATTCCGTTTTTATTTACAATTTGTACTTTGTCCCAACTTTTTTGGCATCGGGGTTGTATAATTTTGACCCATTTTATAAAGTTCTCCCCCAACCCAAATTTACCCAGTGTATACAGTAAGAAAGACCATTCAATTCGGTCGAATGCTTTCTCTGCGTCGAGAGAAAGCACCAAACCATTAATAGACATTTGTATAAAAGCTAGGATAGCATTCAACAAATGTCTAACATTGGTAGCTGAATTCCGACCCCTTACAAAGCCTGTCTGGTCTTCCTTCACCAGTATTGGTAAGAAATTTTTTAAACGAGAGGCCAAGATTTTAGAAAGCAGCTTCCTATCCACATTTAGGAAGGCTATGGGCCTGTAGGATCCGCAAGAGTCAGAACACTTCCCCTATTTTAAAATTAAGGATATATTGGCCTCCTTCAGTATCTGTGGGAATTCTCCTGTAGTGAAGGAGTGATTGAACATATCAAGAAGAGGATCTACAAGAATATTTTGGAACTGTTTATAAAATTCACAACAGAAGCCGTCAGGTCCTGGTGACTTTCCATTTTGTAATGTTTTAATAGCTTTGATCATTTCAGTTTTAGTTATGGGACTATTAAGGGCAGTGTTATGCTCTTCTGACAAATTTGGCAAGTCCAATTGAGCAAAGAAATTGTCCATTAGTTGCTCTCCCTCTGGAGCTTGTTCGGAAGAATACAGGTTTTTGTAAAAATTCTTAAAACAGTTATCAGTTTATTTTCGTATACCTTGTGGCCATTTTTATCAGATACAGCTGCAATAGTTTGGGATTCTGCATGGTTCTTAACATAATAGGCCAGACATTTGCCTGCTTTATCTCCATGCACATAAAACTTCTGTCTAGTATATTTCATTTTCTTCTCTCCATCCCTGGTAAGAAGGCAATTTAGAGCTGTTCTGATTGCTGTGATTTCTTGCCACAATGGTGGTGATAGAGAGGCAATATATGCTTTTTCTTTATCCGTCAATTCACTCTCTAAATATTTTTGTTTCTCCTGTCTTTGGCGATTCTTTGTTGCAGAGTATGAAATAATTAATCCTCTGGCATAAGCTTTGCATGTTTCCCATAAGACGGAGGCGTTGCTGGCCGATGAAGTATTGATTTCCAGAAATGCTCTAAGTTCAGTAGAGAAGTTGGAAGTAAATTCCTCATCTTTAAGAATAATGGTATTAAGTCTCCAGTGACTAGACTGATGTAACACTGTTTTGAGATTAAAGTCCATAATTACTCTTGTGTGGTCGGAGATAATTATACTGGTTATGTCACATACTAAAACTAAATATAAGTCAGTTCTTGGCAGAAAAAAATAATCAATCCTGGTTTGACACTTATGCAGGGCCGAGAAAAATGTATATTGTTTATCAGAGGAGTGGGTGCACCTCCAAGCATCAATAAGCCCAAACTCCTCACATAGAGCATGGAGCGTGTTAGCCTGAGGAGAGGGGGGGGGGCGCGTTACTATGTGGAAATTTGTCAATAAGCGGATTTAAATATTAAGTTAAAATCACCGCCAACAATAACAGAGGAGTTAGGAAGGAATGGAGCTAAATCCAGAAACATTTTGGTAAGGAAGGTGACTGGGTGGGTAGGCGGAAAGTACACATTCATCATTACAATATTTTGACCTTGCAAAATTCCTTTGATTATCACATAGCGACCATTCAGATCCTCAACACAGTCAGATATTATAAAAGGTAGGCTTTTCCTAATCAACACTGCTACTCCCCTACTTCTTGTTATAAAGGATGAGAAAATACTTGTCCAAATGGCCCTTGTTGTAACTTTAAATGCTCTGCATCATCAAGATGCGTCTCTTGTAATATAGCAACATCTATATCATCCTTCTTTAGACATGTAATTATTTTTCTCCACTTAATAGGGCTGTGGACACCCCGTACATTCCAGGTGCATACTCGCAAGTTATTCATTATTAGTAATTATTCATGTATCATACAAAGCATATTGAGCCAAGAGATCCACCACATACTGGGTAAGAGTAAAATAAGGAAATAAAGAAAGAAAAACAAAGAGCTGTGCAACAAAACATTCAAAAATAGTAATTTGGCAACGACCCTACTGAACGTGTAGGGAAAAACCGTCCTCCTCCTGCCTGCGGCTGGGAGCCGACAGGAGCAACATGCGCTTAGCACACGCCTACTCATAGACATAAACACACTACAGTCCATCAAGATCATGGTGAAGTAGAACATTTCACCTGGTTGATTACAAGCGGTAGGAAGGAAAAGGGGCATAGTCACACATGCCTGAATTTGTCAGATACTCATTGCTTCATAAGGCATAGTCCAGGCGCAATGTTAAAGTAAAGGGATAGCCCGGTGGTTACAGAGATTTAGGGTAGCGATTCCACGTAAGTCACAGCTGCCTCCGGTGTGCTAAATCTCTTCACCACACCGTTGACAGACAACCTCAGCGTAGCAGGGTATAGAAGGGCATAATCCACATTCTTCCTCCTCAGACAACCCTTCACCTCGTTAAAAGCCTTGCATTTCTTGGCCACCACCGCCGAGTAGTCATTAAAGAAGGAAACTCTGATCCGGTCCGCTGGCTGGTTTGGCTCTGTAGCAAGGCGCTGGGCTGCGGCCATCACTCATTGTCTATCAGTAAAGTTGTGAAGTTTCATGATGATGGGTCTGGCACGTTGATTAGTGCCCGGACTCGGTGCTAGGGAGCGGTGAGCGAGGTCCAACTTGATCTTCCCGGTTTTAGTTGTGAGATTGAGATAGGAGGGGAGCCATGTCTCCATGAAAGTGACTGGATCCTTTCCCTCCGTGCCCTCGGGCAGCCCAACCAGACGAAGGTTACATCTGTGGCTGTGGTTCTCCAAATCATCTATGTGATCTGCCATGTCAGTTATTTGTTTCTCGAGTTTTGTCACTTTAGCCAGCAACACATCCATTGTGTCTTCCACGCCTGAGATCCGTGTCTCGGCATCACCAACCCGTGTTGCCAAAGCCTGCATCTGAGATGTTTGTTCATGTATAGCAGCAAGCACAGTGTTAACTTTAGCATCCAATGACTTTGTAATGTTGTCAATTATCTTGTGCAAAGCCAAAAGAATACTTGGGTTAACATTGCTCCCAGATTCCTCTACCTCGGCAGCAGCTTCCACCTTGTTAGCTTCTTCAGGTTCAACCGCAGCAGGCTCCACAGCATCGCTAGCATGCTCCCCTGAAGCAGTATTTTTCTTAGATTTGGGGCGAGGCACTTTCAAAAAATAGTCATCCAGGCTCATTATAGAGCTACTCCTATGCATGCTTATAACGTTTCACCAGGTGAACACGTATTTTAGACGGATATTTCAGTAAACCTCACCGGAGCTCAACAGGCGAGGTGTTCACACTACGACGCCATCTTGCCCTCCCCCTAACTTTTTATTAAGCGTGATATGTTATTTTGAGTTCCTTTGGGTATAAACATAATAATTGCTGATGTAGCTAAGTAGCTTGATGTTTATTGGGTGTCTTGCTTTGATTTAGTGTTGTCAAAAAAGCCTCGGTAATGACTAACTAAAAGAACTCTATAACTATTGTTCACTTGAGTGTAACAAATTGATATGGTAACGCTTGTTTATCAGGATCATCATCGTTATTCGTGTCATTGTCCGAAATACTTGAGGAAATAGTGAAGAAATATCGCTGGCGCTATGGTCCATTTTGTCAAATACGGCTGTGTATTGTAAGTGACGTTACACTTTATGAAAACTATTTGGAGCTCTTTTAGGTATACAGGAATTTGTTTGTGGAATAGCTGACGTTGATCACTGCAATCTAGTCAAACACGTGATAATTTTAAGAAACAGGTGAAACAGTTTTTATGGAGTAAATTCCAAACCCAGTTTTATGATGTGTATCTAACTAATTTTTAATCATTTTGGTGCCATTTCTGTAATCTAGTTGTAATCTGTGATCATTACAGTTAGCATATATTTTTTGTTTATGACTTTTTCATCATTGTTTATACAGTTTTGTCAATTTATTATTGTCTCTTATATTTTATTGTTTCCTGCTGTCATCAAGAGGACCACATTGGAAATAAGTGTATTTTATACTTTGTGTTATCCTCTGTGCTATTTATACTGTATCTTTTACATGTATGAATTTTACCAAATAAATCCATACCATACCAGCAGCTCAGGTGTTTCTGCAATATTTCCGCCTTTTTTCGTACAAGTGCACCCTCCTGTAATGTTCACATGAATCCTGTATAGTAAAGCAGTGTTTGTTTACCTTCTTTCTGCGTTGCTGCAGGGGTTGAACTGTCTACCACGGTAATTACGGTAGGCTAGCCTGGGGACGTCTTGATGAAGTTTTTCATGAATGAGTCGAGAGCATGCTAAGCATAATAACGAGTAATATAGCGCATAGTTTCAGCCTCATTTTACAGATAAAGAGTTCGGGTTTGTCCATACAGTAAGTCAGGGTTGCATCTCATTAATACACTATTTCAGATGTATAGTGAAAAAATCGACATTGTCACCTTAGTAGACCTTTCGCTTTGCCCCTTCAGTACTGAAGAGCTACACCCAGCCTTGCACCCAAATGACGTCATGCATCGCCCTTCCGACAGGCAACATGGCAGCCTACTGGTGGCATTAGAGCTGCAATACAAAAATGCTCACAACTTTCTTATAAATGGTCAAACATGCCGGAAACTTTTTTACAGGCTCTCAATATTACAAGCTACCAACCCATGCATGCATTTACTTTACATTTTCTATTCCTTTAAATTAAGACAAGGTCTTATGATGGGAGAGATGTATGACTAATAAGAAAAAAAAACCACAGCACAGATAAATTGGGAAAACATTGTACACCAGTAGTGGAAAACAAACACAATTAAATTTTTCTCTCTTTAGGTGTGACCCAGACCACAACAACAAACAAATCCCCAACCAAACTATTCCACTTTAGTAACTAACTTACCTACACAAAACACAATGAAAAACACACATTAACCCAATCCCTTAATCCCTTCACTGGTTGATGGGTGTGACCAAATGGCAGCCACACCCTTCACCCAGTGAAACAAGCTTACAATATACAGATTATATAGTGTTGCTGGGGATTAGTTCGCTACAAGCAGTGATGCTACTAGCTTAAATACATTTGTAGTAGTGTGGCAGTAGCTAAGCTATTTTCAAGTTCAAGTCAGCTTTATTGTCAGTTTCTTCATATGCACAGGTCATAGGGCCCTGTCACACTATAGCGTTTTGTTCGACGTTTGGTTGCGTTTTTAAAAATTTGCGAAACGCCGGGGAACGTCGACGTTCTTCAAATTAAGTTTCTAGGTCAACGATGTTGTAACGTTCTTGTAACGCTTGGGTAACGCTCAGCCAACGTTCCCTCAGTGTCAGGCGACGTTTGTGGTCCAAAATAGCAGCAAAACCTAGCGTTCTCATAGCGTCCACAGCGCTTTGATAGCGTTATCATAGCGTTTGGGTAGCGTCTGCCTTGCGTCCAGGTAACGTTCTCGACGTTTGTCCAGCATCTAGCTGACGTTCTCGACGTTTCCACAGCGTCTGCCTAGCGTTCCTGTAGCGTTCGAGTAACGCGTGGAGCGTTTGTGTGACGTTCCTGTGACGTTTCGCCAACCTGCGGCTGGACGCGCAGTATAAAAGGGGGGGCTTTTGGCCAGAGTGCATCACTTCCATTTCAACCACCGCGCAGTCAACATCGCAAAACGAAGAAGAACGAACGAAAGAAAAAGAAAAGAAGTATGCCTCCCAAGAGCAAGAGGGCCAGCAGCAGAGGTCGGGGCAGCAGCAGGGGCCGACGAGCAGCATCCTCTCCCAGCCAGGAGGTTGTTTCCATCACTGCAGAGGTCCATCCCCCTCCTGTTGAAAGCGAGGCTGACAGCCAGCCAGCAGGCAGCCAGCAGCAGAAGCAGCCGAAGAACAAGAGGGCAACAGTCACCCCCTCCAGGTCCCAGTCGCCATCTCCAGCCTCTCCAGGGTCTCCAGGGTCTAGCTGCTCCTCCTCCTCCTCCAGAAGCTTGTCAGCAGCCTCCTCACAGGACAGAGGCAAGAGGAAGAAGAGTGACAGGATAAATTACAGCCTCTCTGAATCTGATGAGGCCATCATGGTCGAGTGGTTACAAGAGAACCGGACATTGTGGGACTCTAAGCTCCAGGCTTACCACAAGATCACCAACAAGGAGAAGTTGTGGGAGGCCCAGGCAGAGAAGATGCAGAAGACGGTGAAGCACTTGAAGGGCTGGTTCCGGTCACTGCGGGATAAGAACACCAGACTCCTGAAACACAAGAGCGGTGACGGTGCCCCAAGAAGAACAGAGAGGGACGAGTGGGTGCTCAACAACTTCAGGTTCCTGCAGGAGGTAGTGCGACACAGACCGGAGCCAGCCAAGCCCATCCTACCCAGCAGAGCCTCAGCTGCAGCAACTGTCCAGGAGGATTTACCGGTATCTGGACCTTCTATCACGGAGTGTGCTGCCATACCTTCCAGATCTTCCACACCTGCCACAGCAGCCTCCAGCAGCAGCAGTTCCAAGAGGCCCGGACGATCTGGACAGGATGAGGATACCACCACTGAGGATGACGTGTTGGCTACCCTGCAGGAGAAGGTCAAGGAGTCAGAGGCTATACTCAGGGGTTTGTTCCAGCCTCCAGCAGTGACCCCTGAGTCAACCTTTGCGAACTACGTGAGGGACAGCCTTCTCACAATGTCGAGCCGGAAGTTCAAGAAGGCCAGGGCCAGTATCAACATGATCCTCACGCGGCTGATGGATGAAGACAGTGAAGAGGAAGAGGAGGACCTGCCGACCTTCTCAGCTACATGTCGGTCGGCCCCCCCTCCTGGCATCACAACCACCAGGCAAGCCCAGAGCGACATGTTTCAGCCGGACCCTAGCCAGTGGCATGACAACCCGCCCACTGGCACTCCTTGGCAGTCACAGACCAGGGAGTGGATGGCCAGATACCACCAGCAGCAGCCTCACTCGTCCTTCCAGCAGCCTCACTCGTCCTTCCAGCAGCCTCACTCGTCCTTCCAGCAGCCTCACTCGTCCTTCCAGCAGCCTCACTCGTCCTTCCAGCAGCCTCACTCGTCCTTCCAGCAGCCTCACTCCTACTACCAGCCACAGAGGTTCTTCCAGCCACAGAGTAGGAACTCTCCCGTCTTCCACACGCTGACAGCACCAGCCACCACCCATGCCTCCGTCTCTACGGCCATCAGCTCTGCCAGACACACCATGGACCAGAGCAACCAAGGCAGCAGCTCTCCAGCCCTGGTTGTCACTTGTGCCGCCACGGACGTTACCGTGTTCCCCACCGGAGTGTCTACAGCAGCCAGTGTCAGCGACTTATTCAGCACCCTGGACAGTCCAGGTCCAGTTGCCACCCCGTCCACGGCTACCTCTCTGACTGACACGCTCAACACTCCACAGCCACCAGTGGACCCAGAGACTGACTCGTAGAACTTTTTGTTTAGGAATCTGTAAATAAATGTTGTACATAGTTTGAACTTTGCCTGGTTCTTGCGTGAAACTTTCAATTTCTTGTTTTTAATATTTTCCCCCCCAAAAAAATAATGGAAAAAAAAATAAAAAATAAAATAAGTAAAAAAAAAGTATAAAATAAAATAAAAGATAAAATAAAAAATAAAATAAAAAGTAAAATATATTTTTTATTTTATATTTTTCGTTTATTTTATCTGTTTTATTTTATATTTTTCGTTTATTTTATCTGTTTTATTTTATATTTTTCGTTTATTGTATATGTTTTATTTTATATTTTTCATTTATTGTATGTTTTATTTTATATTTTTCGTTTATTTTATCTGTTTTATTTTATATTTTTCGTTTATTTTATCTGTTTTATTTTATATTTTTCGTTTATTGTATATGTTTTATTTTATATTTTTCATTTATTGTATGTTTTATTTTATATTTTTCGTTTATTTTATCTGTTTTATTTTATATTTTTCGTTTATTGTATATGTTTTATTTTATATTTTTCGTTTATTTTATCTGTTTTATTTTATATTTTTCGTTTATTTTATCTGTTTTATTTTATATTTTTCGTTTATTTTATCTGTTTTATTTTATATTTTTCGTTTATTGTATATGTTTTATTTTATATTTTTCATTTATTGTATGTTTTATTTTATATTTTTCGTTTATTTTATCTGTTTTATTTTATATTTTTCGTTTATTGTATATGTTTTATTTTATATTTTTCGTTTATTTTATCTGTTTTATTTTATATTTTTCGTTTATTTTATCTGTTTTATTTTATATTTTTCGTTTATTTTATCTGTTTTATTTTATATTTTTCGTTTATTGTATATGTTTTATTTTATATTTTTCATTTATTGTATGTTTTATTTTATATTTTTCGTTTATTTTATCTGTTTTATTTTATATTTTTCGTTTATTGTATATGTTTTATTTTATATTTTTCGTTTATTTTATCTGTTTTATTTTATATTTTTCGTTTATTTTATCTGTTTTATTTTATATTTTTCGTTTATTTTATCTGTTTTATTTTATATTTTTCGTTTATTGTATATGTTTTATTTTATATTTTTCATTTATTGTATGTTTTATTTTATATTTTTCGTTTATTTTATCTGTTTTATTTTATATTTTTCGTTTATTGTATATGTTTTATTTTATATTTTTCGTTTATTTTATCTGTTTTATTTTATTTTATGTTATTTTTTATTTTATTTTTGAGTTTACTTTTTAGTTTAAAATAAAAAAAAAAGTAAAATCTAAAATAAAATAAAAAATATAATAAAAAAATACAAAATACCCCCAAAAAAAATAAAGTTAAAAAAATGAAAAAGAATAAAACAATACAAAATAAAACTATGACATTTATTAATACTGTTTTATACGTTTGGTTACGTGAAAAGGGGTCGACCGGGAACTCAGTAAAATAAATAATTGAAAAAGAGATCATGCCTAGAACAGATTGGCTAAAAAAGTAGGGCGATCAGTAAAAATAATTACTTCGAAATGACACACACAATTACTTTTATTATTACTGTTATCGACAAATAAGTCATTGTAATTAAGTTACACATACAATATTTCAGTTTCTACCAAAAAGTATAGTCTATATTAAGTCCATTCTGCATTGCAACACTAGGGTCCAGGTCTACACCATCCTGTCCTGCCAGTCCAGTGCCCCAGCTGAGGAGTTGACCCAGTGCTTGATGAGGTTCCTCTGCTTCTTGGCTTCTTTGGTCGCAGTGTTGGGGCCTGCAACAACCTGTGTGTCTTCCATATTGAAGCCATCTCTCCAGGCACCAGGCACAAAGTCTTCTTCTGGACCTTCTGGCTGGTCCAGCTGTTGGTTCTGCAGTGTTGGATATCTGACCCTCATCAAGTTGTGAAGGACCAAGCAGGTCTTCACTATCAGCTTCACAGTCTCTGGCTTGTGCTGCATAGTGCCAAGAATCACCTGGAACCTGTTGGCAAGGATCCCAAAGGCGTTCTCCACGACCCTCCTGGCTCTCGACAGTCTGTAGTTGAAAATGCGCTCCTCCTGTGATAGACCACGGAGACTGTAGGGCTTCATCATGTAGGCTCTCAGGGCAAAGGCGTCATCTCCAATGAAGAAGTATGGAACATCTGTAGTGTCTTGTGGGAGAGGTATAGGCTGTGGAAACCCAAGCAGGTCTTCTTCAGCTCCATGTTTCAGCTCACTGGAGTTGTAGATCTGGGCATCAGATGCTGATCCCAGGCCTCCAAGATCTGCCCACAGGAACTTGTAGTCAGAATCCACAAGGGCCAGCAACACGATGGAATAGAACCCCTTGTAGTTGTAATACAAGGAGCCACTCTCTGCAGGACACCTAATGGCCACATGCTTGCCATCTAGTGCTCCCAGGACATGGGGGAAGTTCCACCTCTGATAGAATCTGTCAGCAACTTCCTTCCACTCTTCTGGCGTACTGGGGCAGGTCAGCATCTCATCCAGGTACTCGTCCAGTATGGCATGGCAAACCTCTCTGACCACCAGTGACTGTGTGTTGTGAGGTACTCTCCAGGCAAACTTCTGTGAAGCATAGCTGTCACCAGAGGCAAGGTGTCGCAAAGTCAGGGCCAGCTTCATACCAGGGTCGAGGGCCGGTCTAAAGCGAGTGTCCTTCTTGGTGATCCTGGGACCAACTCTCTGTCTCAGCTCATCAAACATCACTGCTGGCATGCGCAGGAAGTTGTGGAAGGAGGCTTGGTCTTCAGCTCGGAGTTCAGCCATCAGCTTGTCATAAACACCAAACTGTGGTCGCCTTCCTATCCAGGGTCTCACCCAGCTCTTTCTCCCTCTCCTCTTCCTTTTCTTCTTTGCCTCTGCCTTGGACATCTTAACCTGGTGCAATGCCAACTGCAGGAGGTTGTTGTGATGCATGAGAGCAGCAACAGCATACTGGTGTTTCTCTTGGTCTGTCATTGTTTGGAAGTCTTCACTCTGTGAAAGTTCCAACAGGACTGTCGGTGGCCTCTGCAAGCCCCTTTTAAATATATTTCTGGCAAGTGCCTGCCAAATGCTCCTGAACGCTACCAGTAGGTTACAGGCGCGTTACAAGGATGCTACATGGACGTTACACAGACGCTGGAAAAATTCAGAACGCTGACAGACGTTAGAAAGATGTTGAAAGAGCGTTACATGAGCGTTAAGAACGCTCGGCGAACGCTGACGAACGCTGAAAAACGTTGGCGACACGCTGGACAGACGTTCGATGGACGTTACACAGGCGTTAGGCAAGCGTTACCCAAGCGCTAGGCACGCGCTGGACACTCGACCCTGATGGGCCGGCGTCCGCCTAGCGTCCAGGGAACGTCCTGACTTTCGAGTAACGTTCGAGTAACGCCCGCAAACTTTCGTGTAACGTTCCTCTAACGTGTAAGTAGCGTTTTGATAGAACGTCCTGAATTTTTGTGCACACCCAAAACTATTTTTCACCCTCAGCGTTCGCCGACGTCCCTCGACATTCCCCAACGTTTGCCGACGCTCGTCTAACTTTCTTGTAACTTTTTTCTAACGTTCTCGACGTTCCTCTGCGTTTCGCAACACGTTACTCGAACGCTGGTGAGAACGTCGTAGTGTGACAGGGCACATACAAGGAAATTGAAATTGCGTTTCTCTCTATCCCATGCAAAGACATAGACAAACATAAGACTGACATTAACAAGACAGACATTAAAGTGCAAGACAGGACCAATAACAGTGTAACAAGCAATAAGTAATAATAAAGTAATGATTTAAAAAAAACATTTGAAACATTTAACATTTAGAAAATAATCTAGGCTAAAGACAGGAAGATAAGAACAAGACTAGTATACAAGACACAGTGCAGTACAGCACAGTCTAGGGCAGTCCAGTTGAGGTTATCATAGTAGCAGCATTCAGAAGCAGCATATGGTAAGTTGTTATATTGTAGGGCCCAAGGCAATTCTTATGAGATAGTTCAGATAAGGTGCAAAGTCACATGTGTAGTTCCATAGAGAAGTCTTTTCCGTGGAGGGCAGCAGCAACAAGAAACAGTGTATGGTGTGTAAAAAAAAAGTGAGGTAGTGCAGGTAAAGGTGCAAAGTCACATAGTGCAGTTCCATAGTCAGAGTCTTTCCTGAGTTCGAGTCTTTCCATGTGTGTGTGTGTGTGGGGGGGGGGGGGGGGGGCAGAATCCTAACTTCTTGGCTGTCTGGTGGGTGGAGCTGTCAGTGATGGGAGAGAGGGGAGGGAGTTCAGCATCCTGACGGCCTGATGGATGAAGCTGTTGGTGAGTCTGGTGGTTCTGGACTGTAAGCTCCTGTACCTCTTTCCAGAGGGCAAGAGGCTAAACAGGTTGTGTGCTGGGTGAGTCTCATCTCTCACGACTGTGAGAGCTTTGCGGGTGAGGCGGGTGGTGTATATGTCTTGCAGGGAGGGGAGGGGTGCATTGATGATCTTCCCAGCTGTGTTCACTATACGCTGCAGGGCTTTCCTGTTGTGGTCAGTGCAGCTACCGCCCCATACAGTGATGCAGCTGGAGAGGATGCTCTCAATGGTCCCTCTGTAGAACATAGTCATGATGGGTGGTGGGGCACTGGTGTGCTTCAGTTTGCGCAGGAAGTAGAGGCGCTGTTGGGCTTTCTTGGCCAGTGATGCGGTGTTGTTGGTCCAGGAGAGGTCCTCGCTGATGTGCACTCCAAGGAATTTTGTGCTTCTCACTCTCTCCACAGCAGCACCATCGATGGTCAGTGGCAGGTGTTGGCTGTGGCCTCTCTGGAAGTTGACAACAATCTCCTTTGTCTTGCTGACATTCAGCAGGAGGTTGTCTCTGCACCACTTGGCCAGAAGGTCCACCTCAGTCCTGTAGTGCGTCTCGTCGCCGTTGGTGATGAGACCCACCAGAGTTGTGTCGTCTGCAAACTTCACCAGGTGGTTGGTACTGTAGGTTGTTATGCAGTCGTGTGTCAGCAGGGTGAAGAGCAGAGGACTGAGCACACAGCCTTGTGGAGCTCCTGTGCTTAGCGTGATGGTGCTCGAGGTGTTGTTGCCGACACGTACTGCTTGTGGTCTCTTGCTGAGGAAGTCTAGTAGCCAGTTACAGAGGGAGGTGCTGAGGCCCAGCTTGTCCAGTTTGCAGATCAGCTGTTGGGGTATTATGGTATTGAATGCTGAGCTGAAGTCAATGAACAGCATTCTCACATATGAATCTTTTTTCTCCAGGTGAGTGAGGGCTGGGTGAAGAGCAGAGCAGATTGCATCCTCTGTGGAGCGTCAGGCCCTGTATGTGAACTGGAAGGGGTCCAGGGTGGGTGGGAGGGTGGATTTGATGTGTGCCATGACCAGTCGTTCGAAGCACTTCATAATGATGGGTGTCAGTGCTACAGGACGGTAGTCGTTGAAGCAGGATGGTGATGGCTTCTTTGGCACGGGTATGATGGTGGCAGCTTTGAAGCAGGAGGGGACGATGGCTTGTTCCAGTGAGGTGTTAAAGATGTCAGTGAAGACATGCTTTAGTTCCTCAGCGCAGTCCTTCAGCACCCGACCAGGGATGTTGTCTGGGCCTGTTGCTTTTCGTGGGTTGATGTTGGTGAGGTGCTCTCTTCACGCTAGCGACAGACAGACACAGTGTCTGGTCGTGAGGTGGGGGTTCCGGATCTTCGAAAGAATCTGGATTTTCCACTAACAAGCTCTTGTGCAACAAAACACTACACCACTTTCTCCCTTTTCACTTGTCCAATTTAGCAGTATTTTTGAAGGAAACAAATCACAATGTGTAAAATTGTGTCTGTTACCAAGTGCAATATTTCTGTTTAACATAGAAGGCACCACAGTTACAGAGGATTCATAAACTAGCTTAGCTACTTTCAAATCATGAGTAGCTTGTAGCTACTGACAAATTCCAAGATACAAGACAGGAAAAACAGACACACTGTGTCCGAAATCACTCACTACTCACTATATACGTAGTAGACTATATAGTGGACTATATAGTGAGTTCGTCATTTTGTAGTGCTGTCCGAATGTATAGTGAAAATTATTACACCCTATATAGTGGACTCATAGTGTCCCACAATGCATCGTGAAAAGTAGTGTACAACTGATGGTCACTAACCAAGCAATATATACCATCATGCATTGCGGTCGCACTGCAAGAAAAGCTGTAAAAGCTGTTTCATAAGGAGCATTAAGTATTTTAGATTGAGTATAGCAGTAGTTTGTTTTTTTTGGCACGAGACAAATTTATAAGTTGTGGTGCGAAAATGGCAATAATACTGTAGTGTGTTGGGGTGAATGGATGGAAGGAAGAAACACATTATAAATGGACATTCAAGTACAATTAAAAATAGTAAGAGAATAGAAAATAAGCTAAAATAGAATAAGACGGATAAAATACAAGAATAAAAGTTACGGTGCAGAGCAAGGAATTAATCAAAAGCCTCAAATTTGATTAAATAAAAGGCAAAGAAGAAAGTATTGAGCCTTGATTTAAAAGAACTGAAAGATGCAGCAGACACAAAGTACTTTATATCTATTAATGTGAGAAATACACTCAGTATAATATGTATTTATCACAACAAATACACGTATGTATTTATTATTTTGAAAACCCACCAGCCGACTGATCTGGCATGTTTTAATTGTGCGACAGTAATGACGTAAATAACGGCGTGGCGGAGTAGTGTCTGAAAGTGTTTTTTCATTTTACCAATGAGCTCATTATATAGTCCTCAATATAGTAATTCCCTATATAGTGAGTAGGGAGTCATGAATGAATGAGTGATTTCGGACACAGCTACAGACTCCAATTTCCAAACCTTCCAACTTCCTATCACGTCCACTTTCCCAGTAATCCTTGTTCAAGTTCACACTAATCACACTCGTAGCACTTTAACTTCTGTAAATATTCACTCATTTCACTCCATTTCTTTTTCTCGTTTGTATCTTCTACATACAAGTCTGAGCCTTGTGTCATTTGTTTGTCAGTTTTGTTTTTTCAGGTTTTGACCATTGCTTCGTTTCTTCTGGTTTATTCTCCTGTTTTGCCCTTTTGCTTTGACATTGATTTCTAGATTGATTCTATTGGTTTGACCTTTTCTTTCCTTTTATGATTAGTCTTTTGCCTGCCATTTTGTACCATCTGCACGTTCCAACAACCTCTGTTTATTGCAGTCGTCTCTGCTACGTTTCTCACAGCCTGACTGACAACTAACAACTTCAGATAAACTTAATGGCAATGTGGCAGCACTCGTCAATTGAATTTAATTGGGAATTTGATATGAAAATTGGCAACACTGATATGTAAATATGCTATTTAACAAGAGCATACTGAAGGCTTCAATAACAATAGAGTTATGTAAATTTTATGTAAAGTTTAATTTTCTTTTTTTTGGAATGTTTATTATCTCATCTCATCTCATTATCTCTAGCCGCTTTATCCTTCTACAGGGTCGCAGGCAAGCTGGAGCCTATCCCAGCTGACTACGGGCGAAAGGCGGGGTACACCCTGGACAAGTCGCCAGGTCATCACAGGGCTGACACATAGACACAGACAACCATTCACACTCACATTCACACCTACGGTCAATTTAGAGTCACCAGTTAACCTAACCTGCATGTCTTTGGACTGTGGGGGAAACCGGAGCACCCGGAGGAAACCCACGCGGACACGGGGAGAACATGCAAACTCCACACAGAAAGGCCCTTGCCGACCCCGGGGCTCGAACCCAGGACCTTCTTGCTGTGAGGCGACAGCGCTAACCACTATACCACCGTGCCGCCGGAATGTTTATTATCTACATCAAAAATAGTACACTGTCATGAGGGAACGAGTTTCATTTTAGTACTTAGATTTTCATGATTTCTGCGATGATCTGGCAACTTGTCCAGGGTGTACCCTGCCTCTTGCCCATAGTCAGCTGGGATAGGCTCCGGCTTGCCTGCGACCCTGCACAGGATAAGCAGTTACAGATAATGAAGAAGAAACCTTTATTTGTCACATGCACACTTCAAGTACAGTGAGATGCATCTTCTGCATTTAACCCATCTGAAGCAGTGAACACACCCAGAGCGGTGGGCAGCCATACTACAGCACCCAGGGAGCAGTCAGGGGTTAGGTACCTTGCTCAAGGGCACTTCAGCCCAAGGCCACCCCGTGTTAACCTAACTGCATCTCTTTGGACTGTGGGGGAAACCAGAGCACCCGGAGGAAACCCATGCTGACACGGGGAGAACATGCAAACTCCACACAGAAAGGCCCCTGTCAGCCACTGGGCTCGAACCCAGAACCATCTTGCTGTGAGGCAACAGTGCTAACCACTACACCAGCAGTTACAGATAATGGATGGATGGATTTTCATGATCTAATGACAATGTTATGGCTCTGTAAGACTTTTTCATCTTAGACTAAATTATGTACATCAACCAAATATTTTGATATTTGTGATGTCACATCAGTACCATCATGTGAAGAAAAACAACACTAAGCTACTAGGGTATTACATCAACAAAACTCTATGGCATTTGACTCTGGTGAATGTTAACTCAAAATGGACAGAATGGACAAAATCTTTATGAAGGCTGATGTATGGTGGAAAAAGCTTGTAGAAATTGGTATTCAAATTTATGTTAAGGTTCGAGGTTCAAGGTTTCTTTATTTGTACCATACCGTAGTACTGGTAAATTCGTTGTGCAGGCAGGAATTCAGCGATCCCAATACAAAATAACAGCTACGTAAAATACATTGTGACAGACAAGACAACAACAGTACACCCATCCTAACATATACAATCCTTAAAAGTGTGATCTTTAAAAAGTGCGATCTTTAAAAAGTGCTTCATCATCAATTGTTCAGTATGAACAAGATTATTCACCTTTGGGCCTTACTGTTCAGCAATACAATTGCTGTTGGTACAAAGCTCTTTCTGTACTGTTTTGTCCTTCCCTTAGGGACCCCAAAACGACGACCAGAGCGAAGGAGCTGGAACTCACCATGCAAAGGGTGTGAGCCATCTTTAAGAATACAGGTAGCTTTATGTTGTAACTGTGTGTCATAAAGAGAAGACATGGTGGGTTGAGGCTTCCCAATTAGCTGCCCAGCCCATTTAATGATTTGGTTCAGGGAGTTTTTGTCCTGTAGTGACAGATTACCAAACCAAGACACCAAGGTAAAAGATAACAATGACTCAATAAAAGCACGATAAAATAGGGTCAGCATAGTTTTATCAATGTTAAAACGGAACAATTTCCAAAGATAAAACAACCACTGATGTCCCCTCTTGCATACTGCTTCACAGTTCTTGTTAAAAGTCAATTTGTCATCAATGACAATCCCAAGATACTTGTAATTATCCACGCGTTCAACAGATTGGCCCTTGATGACTGTGGGATCATGGTTTGGAGCCTGATTTCTAAAATCAATAATCATGTCCTTTGTTTTGGATGTATTAAGCACCAAAAAAGAAAGATCGCACCACCTGATAAAATCCTCCAAGACTGGACCATGACTGGATTCATTATTGTGTAACAAACTTACAATGACGGTATTGTCTGCAAATTTTAAAATGTGCCTGTTTTCATAGACACTCTTACACATATCTGTATAAAGGATAAAACGTAAGGGAGAGAGAACACATCCCTGAGGTGAGCCAGTAGAGGAACACAGTGACACAGATAAAATGCCATTCACTTTGACTCTCTGTGTTCTATCTGTTAAAAAATCTAAAATCCAACCCACCAGATTATGGCTAAGCTGGAACTGCTCAACAAGCCTCATGGCTAAAATGTGAGGTTGTATGGAGTTAAAAGCCGATGAAAAATCAATAAAAGTCAATCTAACTTGGGTTTTGTTCCCCTCCAGATGTTTAAATAAAAGATTTAGCAGGGTAAGTGTGGCATCTTCAATGCCTCTGTGGGCCCTGTAAGCAAATTGCATGGGGTCAAGTACATGTGCAGTCCTCACCAGAAGCTCCGATTTAACAATTTTCTCAAATGATTTCATTAAAAGAGAGGTGAGGGCAACTGGTCTAAAATCATTCATAAAATCACTAAAATATTAGTTGTCATTAATAAGTTATGCTCATATATAATTATGCTTGAGACAGTCAATATGTTGTCAATATGTAGTCTGCACCAGTGAAACACTGTGTTAAATGTGGTAAACACTACCTGTAACCATTTCATACTTATTTCCCCCAAAATTCTTTGTCAGATGTGTAACAGTCATTATTCTATCCATATTCACTGGATATGAGCAATCGCGCACTCTGATTGGCTACTATACTACACTGTAAAAAAAAATTAGTCAAGCCAACTTAAAAATGTAATGCAACCTGCTGCCAAAGGATTTTGAGTAAACTCAACTCCGGGTCAAATAGTTGTGCTGACTTGCTCTTTTAAGTCGACACAGATGAGTATTTTATGTTGACCTTACTTTATTTAGCAAGTTCAGTGCATTCAAATTGTGATGTTGAAATAAATTGAAATAATCATTCCAATTAACTTGGAAAAGCAAGTTGGCACAAAAAACATTAAGTTATCCTAAATTATTCTTTTTTGGGGGGCTTTTTCCACCTTTATTAGATAGGACAGTGTAGAGACAGGAAATGAGCAGGAGAGAGATCAGGAAATGACCTCAGGTCAGAATTGAACTCAGGTCTTATGGTATGGTGCCTTATCCACCTGAGCCATGACACCCCAAAATGCTCTTTTAAGTTCACATAGAAGAGTATTTTATGTTGAGTTGCCTTGCCTTTAGAAGTTCAGTCCAACAAATTCATCTCATCTCATCTCATTATCTCTAGCCGCTTTATCCTTCTACAGGGTCGCAGGCAAGCCGGAGCCTATCCCAGCTGACTATGGGCAAGAGGCAGGGTACACCCTGGACAAGTTGCCAGATCATCGCAGAAATCATGAAAATCTAAGTACTAAAATGAAACTCGTTCCCTCATGACAGTGTACTATTTTTGATGTAGATAATAAACATTCCGGCGGCACGGTGGTATAGTGGTTAGCGCTGTCGCCTCACAGCAAGAAGGTCCTGGGTTCGAGCCCCGGGGTCGGCAAGGGCCTTTCTGTGTGGAGTTTGCATGTTCTCCCCGTGTCCGCGTGGGTTTCCTCCGGGTGCTCCGGTTTCCCCCACAGTCCAAAGACATGCAGGTTAGGTTAACTGGTGACTCTAAATTGACCGTAGGTGTGAATGTGAGTGTGAATGGTTGTCTGTGTCTATGTGTCAGCCCTGTGATGGCCTGGCGACTTGTCCAGGGTGTACCCCGCCTTTCGCCCAGGACCTTCTTGCTGTGAGGCGACAGCGCTAACCACTACACCACCGTGCCGCCCATCCAACAAATTGTTTAGTTGAAATAAATTGAAATAATAATGCCAATTAACTTAGAAGAGCAAATTGGCACATCATGGTTCTAAGTTGAGTTTACTCAAAATCCTTTGGCAGCAGGTTGCATTACATTTTTAAGTTGGCTTGACTATTTTTTTTTTTACAATGGTTTAGTGTGCATTACATTTTGTAGTTAACACAAACCTCTCAACACTTAAGTTATACTTCACTTTGCCTATTATTACACAAACAGAAACGTTTCCACGGACTTCTCACTCCACCCGACCGTTGAAACTTTCGAACTTGTGAAGTGCGCATGCGCAGTGGCATTGGTTAAGGGGCGTCAATCAGCACTTGAATATATAAGTTCGCTTAACTTAATTTTCCAATTCCTATGAACTTGTGGCGAAGGAAAGGCATCTCAACTATTTTTTTTAGTTACTTGAACAATTAGAAGGGAAATTTGTTCATTCAACTTAGAATCCTTTTTTCACTCAACAATTTTGCAAGTTATATTTTTTACAGTGTACTAGGTTATCAGCTCATATACCGTGAGTAGAGAAAAACAAAATGGCGGAGCGTGTTGCTGAAACAATCAAGGACGAAATAAAAACTCTACTCAAAAACAAAACACCCCAAAATACAAAAAAGCAACAAAATATGGAATGAAAGTATTTGATAATAAGAACATTTAAAAAAAAGTTTAAGAATTATTATTATAGCATTTTTCACAAATTGCTACTGTCATTTCACCAGTTTGTTTACATTCTAAACAGAAATGATTTTGTCGGATGTTTTGTATAAATATTGTTAGTTTTTTTCTTTTTTATCAGACATCTAATTTTTTAGGTTTGTTTACCTGACATGTTTCGACGTACGACTGTCGTCTTCCTCAAAGTGTCACCGGATGTTATTGGTGACGCATCTTTTATCAGCTGATGTTTCCGAAGACGTGGCCTTCCTGTCTGGATTGACAGGTCGGTCACGCCTTCTACTGTCAGTTCGTCCCCTGCAAGATGGCACTCCAGGTATGGGAGAGCATGTATGCTCCCTCATCTCGGTTGATGGTCCTTGGACTTCGCTTACGGATCTCTATGGCCTCCCTGATCCAGCACTGATGTTTATTATCTTCTGTGCGGATGACTCTGGCATTCCCCCAGTCCATAATATGATTTTCCCTTTTGCAATGATCTGTTATGGCTGACTTATAATTTTCCTGTTGTGCCTTTTCTTTTATTGTTCGGGTTTGTCTTGTAGCTGTGTCCTTTTCGCACTCTTTCTTATGTTCATTTTTTCTTGTGTTGAAACTCCTTCCTGTCTCCCCAATGTAAGTTTTATTGCATAATTGGCATGGAATCTCATATATGGTGCTGCATCTGTTGTCCGGATGTATTCTGTCTTTGGGATGAACCAGGATCTGACGGAGCGTTGTGTGTGGTTTGACAGGTGTGTTAATGTTGTATTTCCTCATTGCTCTTTGAATGTGTTCCATTATTCCTCTGATGTATGGTAATGTCACTACTCCCCTGTTTTCTTGTTTGTTGGTTTGTTTTTTCTCTTTCTTCTGTGTTTTATTATTTTTGACCTGTTCCGCCCCTTTGGATATTGCCCATTGTGGATATTGACATGCCTTCAGTGCATGTTGTATATGTTGTTCTTCCTGTTCTTTGTCCTGTCCATCTGTAATTATTGCTGCGCGTTCATGTAATGTTCTAACTACAGATATTTTGTGCATTATGGGGTGTTCGGAAGTCCAGTTTAAATATTGGTCGGTGTGTGTGGGTTTCCTGTGTACTTTTATTTTGATGTCCCCCTCTTCTGTGTGATGTATTTTTAAATCCAAAAATGCTATTGACTGCTCCGTTTCCTCTTCATGTGTGAATTTTATATTGCCGGTATTGCCGGTATTGTCTATTGAGATGGTCGGTAAGTTGTTGAGTGTATCCCCTCTTTACTTTTTCCAATATGTCGTCCACATAACGTTTCCAGAGTGTTGGTCTGTATTCCGCTGGTATTGTAGTGAGTGCTTTCTGCTCCAGTTCTTCCATGACCATCAACCGAGATGAGGGAGCATACATGCTCTCCCATACCTGGAGTGCCATCTTGCAGGGGACGAACTGACAGTAGAAGGCGTGACCGACCTGTCAATCCAGACAGGAAGGCCACGCCTTCGGAAACATCAGCTGATAAAAGATGCGTCACCAATAACATCCGGTGACACTCTGAGGAAGACGACAGTCGTACGTTGAAACATGTCAGGTAAACAAACCTAAAAAATTAGATGTCTGAAAAAAAAGAAAAAACTAACAATATTCAATATAAGACATAATGAACGTAATCGAAAGAATGTTTTGTATAAAGTTTTTATCAAATTTGCAAAAAATAAAAATAAAAATGCTCTGATGCTCAATATCCAGTGAATGTAGATATAATAAAACAGTTATTACACTTGATCTCGTTGCACATGGCTTGTAGCCAACTTGGTGCTACGCTCCTTGTCAGCTATCAGCTCATGTACGACTCGATTTCATGCAATAACTGTTAATTAGCTCTTTCCAGTCTGCACAAGACACTAACAGCTTAGACCTAGACCTTTTGAATCTGCAGACACTTTATCAGAATGATGACCTTCCCTTAACTTAACTTACCCTTACAATCTGATTTTATAATAATCTCTTTCTGCCATACAATTAACATTTGACCTTACAATTAACAGGAGGTCCACATGTAGATGGAAAATTAAAGGAACACTCAGCAGTGTCTTAGTAAGTTTCTTAGTAAGGTGCTGGGCCACCATAATTCTGCACGTTTCTGAAATTGTACTGGAAGAATGAAAACTGTTCTTCAAAAAGATATTCTCTCAATGGGTGTATTGATGAATATGTTAGATAGAATTGTCTAACATGTCAGTTGAGATCTGGTGACTACAAAGGACATAGCATATGAGTCGCATTATTCTCCCACTCACTGAAACATTCAGTAAGCTCTTGGATTATAGACGAGAGGTAACTCATCAAGGGCAGCAGGGTGGTGTAGTGGTTAGCACTGTTGCCTCACAGCAAGAAGGTTCTGGGTTTGAGCCCAGTGGATGACGAGGGCCTTTCTGTATGGAGTTTGCATGTTCTCCCTGTGTCTGTGTGGGTTTCCTCCGGGTGCTCTGGTTTCCCCCACAGTCCAGAGACATGTAAGTTAGGTTAAATGGTGGCTCTAAAATTGACCGTAGGTGTGAATGGTTGTTTGTCTCTATGTGTCAGCCCTGTGATGATCTGGTGACTTGTCCAGGGTGTGCCCCACCTCTCACCCATAGTCAGCTGGGATAGGCTCCAGCTTGCCTGTGACCCTGCACAGGATAAGTGGTTATGGATGATGGATGGTAGATCATCAAGATAGAACTGTTTCATCATATGATAATTATGATCAGATAGAATAACTGACCTTTTCCTCTATGGTAATATGCTGACCAATTTTAATTTCAAGACTCTTAGTGTTATCAAGAGTCTTGAAATTAAAAGTGCTGCTTTTATTAATAATTCATGTACCTGTTGAAACCCATGCCTGCTGCTTCTTGTGATGCATTTGTATTGATTTAATGAAGGCAAGATTGGGACTAAATTTATGTTGTAACAGTCCACATCCTGAAAATTCCAGCTCTAAAGTAGAGATGTGCATGAAACATTTTTAAAAACTCCTTTAAATCCCTGCATCTCAAAACCAGAAAATCCCAATTTCCAAAAGAAAATATGTTTTTCTCTATAGTGCTAACTAAAACCTTTCATACTTTTGCCTGGTTCTGTGGCCACGTCATGATTTTTGCATCAACTTTTATAAAGTAGTTGAAAGTGTACAATGACCAAAGTACAAAGAAATTTTTTAAACACAAATTGTTAATGCTATCCCATTAGTGTGTAGTGAGAGATGAATCATCAGTGAGAAGACCTTGCAGGAACAATTTTCACTCTCAGGGAGAACAAAAGCACTGCTTAGCTGCCATTTTTAGCACTGTGGATCAACACAGAGCTTGACGTAGCATTACGCAGATAGCAACACCTTTTAAGGAATGCTCCTGACTGTTTCAACCTAATCTCTATCCACTGCATCTGTATTAATAACCTGTAAAAATCTGTACCATGTGGGAAGCAATGGCCTAATGGTTAGAGAGGCAGCTTTTGGGACCAAAAGGTTGCTGGTTCAATTCCCTGGACCAGCAGGAATAGCTGAAATACCCTTGAGCAAGGTACCTAACCCCCAACTGTTCCCCAGGCTGCTCTGGGTATGTTGTACATTGCTTTGGATAAGAGTGTTTAATAAATGCCATCATTATAATGAATAAAGCTGTAGTTTTAGTTTTACTTTCTAAGAAACAATACAGGAAAATGTAGATCCATGTGCAATCAGACTTACACTGGTATACGCATCAACAGTAATTCTTTGCTTTGGAAAAGTAGCCGCATTTCTAAAAGTCACACTTCTTAAAATCCTACAAAAATATGTATGAACATTTATTGAATACCCCAACGACTGCTTTTAGACATCCTTTGTAAGTAAGCTTTAAATGTCTAAAGGATTGTTTGTGGTAATTATCCATCTTTTACACATGTTAGACAGACATGAGTTGGAAAAATAATGGAACAAACTTTTAGAAAATTAGCCCCCTGAAACAGACACTTAAGTGTATACAGTATATAGAAAAGTACAGAAAGCCAGTCAGATTGAACATTTGTGGCCAGGAATCTATGAAAGTACAAAAATCAGATGCATAGTGAGTCATGGGGTGAATTAGCTAAGAAAGATTGCATTTTACTATATGTGGGTTGATACAGGCACTGCTGCATGAAGTTTTCTGTTTTAACTGCATTCATCAGGTTTTCTTTACCTGTTCCAATAATCTATCTCAAGATCTGTTATTCGCTCTGGATAAGGGCATCTGCTAAATATAAATGTAAATTCAAGTGTAAGTAAAATTGACCAATACTGCCAATATCTCCATAAGCCTTATTCGAATTGATTCAATTCAATTTTATTTAAAGTGCAGAATCACCATGCAGCATGGTTTTAATATACTTTACAAATAAAACAAAACATGGAATAAAACTTACAGCCAGCAAGCAAAAATAAAAATTAAATAATGTAACCATATCAATTTAGTATTATTAGCAATAAAAAAAGACATTGGGCATTTGGGGTGGTGCAGTGGTTAGCACTGTCGCCTCACAGCAAGAAGGTTCTGGGTTCGAGCCCAGTGGCTGGTGGCCTTTCTGTGTGGAGTTTGCATGTTCTCCCCGTGTCTGTGTGGGTTTCTTCTGGGTGCTCCGGTTTCCCCCACAGCCCAAAAACATATGGTTAGTAGGTTAACTGGCTACTCTAAATTGTCCATAGGTGTGAATGGTTGTTTCCCAAGCCCAGAAATGGGAGGGTTCCACAGGAAGGGCATCTGATGTACAACTATGCTCCAATTAATATGACATGTGGATCAACAGGGTCCACATGGCAGCAATCCGACACTCATAAGTGGGACAAGCTGGAAGAAGTGAGTGACGAATAAAAATGATATCAATACATCAGGTAAAATTAACTTGAGTGTAAGTAGTTAAAGATAAAAAAATCAAGTAAAATAAATTATGAAAATGAAAATAAAACTATATAAAAGATAAAAATTAAAGATAGACAAAATCAAGGAAAAATAGAAGGGCACTGGGTAGAGTGTATACCTTGTAGGTAAACACAGTCACAGTCCGTCTAAGGACTACATTTCCCATCAACCAACTTCCGCGATGGCCTACGTCGCGCCTGGGCGGGATCACCTACGTCACTTCCTCCCTGAGCCCATAAGTAACCTGGAAATTTCCAACTCGGTCTCTTTGGCTCTGGAACCACAGTGGTAACGGACACAAAAAGAGGCACTCTCACTGGACCGTCCGAAATCACAACGTCTTTCTTGCAAGAAACAGAATTTAGTGCATTTTCTTTGTTTACCACTGGCCACGGTAAAAATCCAGAATCGCGCGATTTTAACTCAGATTGAGTTACAACCGGTTTTTCATTTGTTCATTATAAGTAAGTACGACTGCAGCCCAAAGCAGTTAATTAAAGTTAGAAGCGACCGGATTCCTTCTAACTAAAAGCGCTGTGCACATTGTTTGATCAGAGACTTCTTTTCTTCACGAACGACAACGCGTCAGGCCAAGAGATTCTCTGCGCTTCACGGAGGCCTCCACAAACTGTGACACTCTGTCTCTCCAGAACCTCTCCTCATAATTTTGCATCGAGGCAAGATACTGAAGTAAGATTGGCATTTTGGGCAAAAAGACTAGTCTTAGGAATTAGCTTTATGAAGTAGTGTGAATTTAAACTCAGGAATTGTTTAATTGTGCACACTGGTTTTGTGTTCTACGTTCTATGTTCTCTCAGTTGTTTTAAAAGATAAGTCGTGCATGCTCTCTTCTATCCTTACTAACATCCTTGTGTAGGTGCAATTGGTAATTAAGTGATCAATCTCATTAAATCAGTCTCATTAAATCATTAAATTGAATCATACCATTGAATCATTCTCATTGAATCATACCATTGAGTCATTCTCATTAAATCAGTCTCATTGAATCATATCATTGAATCATATCATTGAATCATTTTCATTGAATCAGTTTCATTGAATCAGTCTCATTGAATCATACCATTAATTTTGGTGCTTAATAATAAATTACCAAACAGCTAAATTATGGTATATTCCAAATTATTATGATCACTTACCATATTACATAACTCATATGCACCTTGGAATTCTTTGAGATTGTGTGACTTCAAGGAATATGGAAGCAAATAAACACAGTTTCAATAATAATTGAATTTATTATAACAAAGATAACATTGAATAATGGCAGTTGAAATCTTATATACAGTGTGTGTGTTATGTGTGTGTGCGTATGTGTGTGTGGGGGGGGAAACAAAGGAATTAGCTCTGGTAGCTAACTCCATGTGTGTTTGTGGGGGGAGGATGATGACCTCATGGTCCCTTGAGACAATACAATTAGCCCTGGATGCTAATGAAACAAAAGAATTAGCCGTGTGTTTAGCTAAGGTGTGTCATGAGGCCTGTGTATGTCCACGTGGCCTGAACAAAGAGGTAACCTGTGTGTGGCCTAAGCAAAAGTTAGCCTAGCTTGCTAACAAGACAAAGGAATTAGCCGTGTGTTTAGCTAAGGTGTGTCGTGAGGCCTGTGGCCACGTGTCTCTAATGCCGCTTTTCCACTACAAACGCGGCTGAGTCGGGCTGAGCCGTGCCGTGCTGAGTCGAGCTGAGTGGGGCTGTTGGAGTTGCATTTCGACTACAACCGCGCTGAACCGTGCTGGCTGGAAGTGGGTGGACACATTGGGTGGAGTTAGCAAAAGTGGGTGGACGTCACGTGATGTCGTTAAGCGGCGCAAACAGTGACATCAGTGATCTTTTAAGCGGTAGTCTCACGACCCGGATAGTAAACAATAAACATGGAGGACATGGAGTCATTAGTGTTGCTGGTCTTGGTTCTGTGGCTTGTTGTCACCGACAACGCCAACAGATACTGGCAAGAGCGTATAGATGAGGCGAGGCGCATAAGGCTTCAGAAATTCTCGTAATTCTTCTTCTTCCGGGTTTACGGTGTTTACAGATCCCAGCGTGCTCGCGGGGCGTGTGTGGGCATGTGAGGACACTCCTCCTCACCAATCAGTGCACAGGGGAGTGTCTGCTCACGCCCCTAGCCTCACTCAGCTCGGTTTGGCTCGCTTCAGCCCTACTCCAAAACCGTGCGAGTTTTGGGTGCTAAGCAGGGCTGAAGCGAGCTGAGTCGTGCTGTTTTGAGGTAGTCGAAACGCGAGCCGTGTCGGGCTGAAGTGAGCTGAAGTGAGCTGAAAAAGGGTAGTGGAAAAGGGCCATTAGTAACAAAGGACTAGCCGGTAGCTAATCCACTAACTCATAACACTACTAAATCCACTGAAATCTTGATGAGGTCAAAATGTGTGTAAGAATGAAATTAAGAGTGTTAGGAAGGAATAGAAGAAAGAGAGCATGCAAAGCCTATCTATTAAACAATTGAGAGATTAAAACAAAATAGAACAATCATCAATTCAACACGCTGCGTGTCTACAGTGTAAACAATTAAACTGTTCCTGAGTATAAATTCACACTACTTCAATAAAAGCTAATTCCTAAGACTAGGTTTTGCCCAAATGCCAGTCTTACTTCAGTATCTCGTCTCTACGCGAGATTATGAGAAGATGTTCCGAGACTTTTGGAGTTTCACCGTTGAGGAGCACGTGAGTCACGTCCGTGGAAAGCAGAGGATTTATTGGTCCGACGCGTGGTTGCTCGTGGTGAAAAGAGAGTCTCTGATCAGAATAATGTGCACAGCGCTTTAATTAGAAGGATCCAGTCGCTTCTAACATTAATTACCTGCTTGGGCTGGAGTCCGTACGTACGTATAATGAATAAACAAACAAAACCAGCTGTAACTCAAGCTGAGTTTAAAATCGCGTGATTCTAGGATCTACCATGGCCAAAGGTGAAAGTAAAGCGCGAAACTCTGATTCTTGAGGAAAAGAAAAGACGTCTTTATCAGCGGAGCAAATCTCTTTGTGTCCAGACAGCTTGAAATCCAGACGAGAGAGAAAGTATGGCGGATTTCCGGGTCCCTTATGGAGTCATGGAGGAGGTGACATAGATGATCTCGCCCACGCGTGACGTAGGTCAACGCGGAAGTTGGCTGATGGGAAATGTAGTTTCTTAAAGACACGGGCTGTTGTAGTTTTTAGACGGACTGTACCTACACTTGATTTCCTTATTACACATATTTTGACCTAATCAAGGTTTCAGTGGATTTAGGAATGTTCAGCTAGTGAATTAGCAAATCTGAGCTAATCCTTTGTTCTCAAACCCCACATGGTGGCACACCCTCCTTTGTTCTCCTCAAATCCCACGTGGTGACCCCCACACCTCAGATAACACACACACACAAACACACACACCTCAGATAAGATTCCAATCACTCTCACACATCACACACACACACACACACACACACACACACCGTTTATGCTTGCTTATATGTGTATATCTGCTGACTTTATTGAATGTACATCATTGTTATAATAAATTCCATTAATTGTTAAACTGTCTGTGTTGCTTCTATATTCTTTGAAGTACCCAATCTCAAAGAATTCCAAGGTGCATATGAGTTGTGTAATACGGTAAGTGATCATAATAATTTGGAATATACCATAATTTAGCTGTTTGGTAATTTATTATTAAGCACCAAAATTAAAGGTATTATTAATGAGACTGATTTAATGAGATTGATCTAATGATTTAATGAGACTGATTTAATGAGATTGATCACTTAATCACAAATTGCACCTACATCCTCCACCAAGCCACAGGTGTCAGGGTGCAGACACTTATGGATGTATGTGCAGGGGAGAGCGGGGTAGCAAACAGGAAACGTAGCCAAATCACAAAACTAGAATCATAGGCAAAAAGCAAGCAAGGGTTGGTCGATCGACAAACAGAGCAATAAAGAGGAGACAATAGAGGTAGAAGTAAAGAGACAGCGAAGGTCAGGAAAACTAGAGGCAGACAGAGAATGAAAGGCTTGGTATGACTGGGTAAACTCAGAATGATACTTCGCAATGACAGTGAGAGTGAGAGAGGCTTAAGTAGCGTGGCTGATTGTGCATGAATGAGAGTCAGCTGTTGACGGGGGCGCTGTGGTTCTTAGGCATTGTAGTTCTGAGAAGCCATGTTTATAGTTCAGCTAGAGCTGTCGCTCTCAACACCCTTACTGACAGAACTCCCCTGAGGAGCTCCCTCTGGGAGCTACATTCTTCCTGGGGCGCCCTCTATCCCAGGTGTAAGCTTGTCAGAGTGTTGTGTGCGGAACTCTTGCTTTAGAAGAGGGTCCAGAATGTTCTTGGCTCCCACCCAGCTTTGTTCCTCTGGTCCATAGCCCTCCCAGTCTACCAGATACTCAATCTGACCTCTTCTGCATCTGGAATCAAGTATTCTGTTTACCTGGTAGATGGTCTGTCCTTCTAGGCTTAGAGGTGGGTGATCTTGGATGGGAGCATTCTCTGCCAGAGGACCCTGAATAGCAGGTTTCAGGCAGGAAATGTGAAAAGTGGGGGCTATCCGGCTGTGCGGTGGGAGCTCCAGTCTGTAAGAAACTTCATTGATATGCTGAAGTACCTTGTATGGACTGATGTAGCGAGCCTGTAGCTTTCTCCATGTGTTGGGTTCCTTGAGGTTTCTCATGGAGACGCATACTCTGTCACCTGGAGAAAATTCTGGGTTGCTACTTCTGTGTTTGTCAGCGTACTCTTTATACTTGCCGTTTACACTCAATGCGCTGGTGAACTTCCTCCCATATTGCTTGGCTTCGCAATAACTATTCTTTAACTGCTTGCACCTGTGTGGGTGCATCGTCCCATGGGAACAGGGGTGGTTGGTAGCCGAGCATGCAATGAAATGGTATTAGCTGGGTAGCAGAGTGCTGAGTGAATTCCGTGCATACTTGGTCCATGGAATGAATCGGAACCAATCCCCCTGGTTCCTCATGCAGAAAATCCTTAGAAAACACCTAATCTCCTGGTTAGCTCATTCCACCCGGCTGTTGGACTGGGGTTAGCAGAAGACCCTGGTCCCACCTACCCAACTAACACTGTGAGATGTGAGGCTTACTGAGATTTCTAATCATTCCATGACACAGGCCCATAATCGTGAGATGAACTGGGGACCATACTCACTGACTATGTCCTCTGGGATGCCAAAGTACCTGAATACATACTGAAATAGTAATTCAGCTGTTTGAAATGCAGTGGGGATACCAGGTAGTGGAATGACTCTCAGAGCCTTAGAAAATCTGTCTACAATTACCATGATGGTGGTGTTACTTTGAGATGGTAGAAGATCTGTAATGAAATCAATGGCCAGGTGGGACCAGGGTCTTTGAGGTACAGGGAGGGGACAAAGCTTACCTGTGGGAGGGGGTCATGGAATTTTAGCCTGGGCACACTCAGAACAGGAAGCGATGAACTGGTTGAACTCTGTTTGCATGTTCTCCCACCAGTACTTGTACTTCAGCATGTGGTAAGCTTGTTGGCTGCTTGGATGACCCGTGGTGGGGGACACATGTGCCCATGTGATGAGTCTCCCTTGGAGGTGCTTCAGGACATAAAGAAGGTCTGGCGGACAGTTTACTGGGCTCTCCCGAGGTTGAGATTTCTTTATTTCTTAATCTAAGTCCCATGTAATGGTCTGGACGAAACAGTTGGGTGAGAGAATGGGGTGAGATTCGGGACTATGACTTGATAGGTTGAAGGTTTGGGATAGGGCGTCAGCCTTGGTATTCTTGGAACCAGGATGAAAGGAGATCATGAAATTGAAATGTGTGAAGAAGAGTGCCCATCTGTCTTGGTGTGGGTTAAGTCTCTTGGCTTTCTTGAGATATTCTGGGTTCTTATGTTCGGTCAGTATCACAAAGGGATGTGTGGCTCCCTCCAGCCAATGTCTCCACTCCTCAAGGGCAAGCTTGATGGCTAGTAATTCTCTATATGCCAGTTCACTTAGAATTTTGGGGCGAAGACCTTGACGAAACACTGCCTTTAATGCCAGCTCATTCCATCCACTGACTGCCGCTAGAGTTCTGAAGTCCAGGGCATATTCTGCAACTCCCCTAATGCCTTGTATGATGGTGAGTAAATTTTCACTGACTCCAATCCCCTCAGGTTCGTGATCAAACACTTGTTTGAATAATTCAAGGAAACATTCGTAGGATGTTGTGTGCTCCTCTCCATTCCTCCATACTGCGCTAGCCCACTGTAGCGCTTTACCAGTGAGAAATGAAAGAAAGTTAGCAATCTTACATTCTGCAGAGATGTTAGGCATGGCTGAGAAGTACAAGGAGCACTGAAGTAGAAATCTCTTACAACTGAGGGCATCCCCAGCATATTTCTTCAGAATGGGGAGCCGATAAGCAGCTTCAGATAAGAAGCCGATAAGAAGCTTCAGAGCGCATTAGGAGGGCCTGCTACACCAGAGCTGCTATCCGTGCCATCCTGGTGTAGAGGTCTGAAAACATCTGTTGGTGTTCGCTTAAGAGGCATCCCTGAGCACTCAGTGGAGTTTGCTTCGCCTCCTCTGCTGCATCCATTGAGGCAAAGTATCCTGTCAGGGTGCAGGCACTTATGGATGTATGTGCAGGTAAGAGCAGGGTAGCAAACAGGAAACATAGCCAAATCACAAAACTAGAATCATAGGCAAAAAGCAAGCAAGGGTCGGTCGGTCGGCAAACAGGGCAATAAAGAGGAGACAATAGGTGTACAAGTAAAGAGATAGCGAGGGTCAGGAAAACTAGAGGCAGACAGAGAATGAAAGGCTTGGTATGACTGGATAAACTCAGAATGATACTTCGCAATGACAGCGAGTGTGAGAGAGGCTTAAGTAGCATGGCTGATTGTGCGTGAATGAGAGTCAGCTGTAATCAATAAGCCGGTGACAGAGGGCACTGTAGTTTTTGGGTGTTGTAGTTCTTAGAAGCCATGTTTGTAGTTCGGTTAGAGCTGTCATTCTCAATGCCCTTACTGACAACATGTTATCAACATCGAAATCAAATCACTTGAACCTAGGATAATACTAAAGCTGTACACCAAATTTCATCAAAATCCGTTCACTACTTTTTGAGTTACTTTGGGACAGACAAAAAAATTCATGGATCCACATACATATCCAGATTTGCATCAAAATCTAATCAATTGTTCCTTGGCCTATGGCTCACCTTTCTTCAAAATTTCATCAAAATCCATTCACTACTTTTTGACATGTTGGGAACAAACAAACAAACGGAGGCTCACCTTTCCTCAAAATTTCATCAAAATCCGTTCACTATTTTTTTTTACTTATGTTGGGAACAAACAAGCAAGCAAGCAAACAAACAACCGGAGGCAAAAACAGAACCTCCTCCAGCAAAATTGGTGGATGTAGTAAATAAATGGATGAAAATTAAATTAAAACACCTACATGAGAGGGGATTAGACCTGCTTGAGTTCTAGGATGCACCAGAGTGAAGGGAGTAAAAGTGGGTTTCAAATCATTATTTAAAAATATCCACCAAGCATGCTTCTCTTACACATAATGGAAGGCCATTTCAGAGATAGGGTGCATGGTAGATAAATACTCTGTGACCAACTAATTTTTTCATAACTGGTGGAATGACCAGGAAACCAGCATGAAGAGAGTGAAGGGAGCGTACCGGTGTGTATGGTGTAATCATCTCAGCTTGGTAAGGTTGTGCAAGTCCATGCAAAACCTGATAAGTTAAAAGAAGGACCTTAAAATTAGCTCTAGCTTGTATTGGCAACCAGTGAAGAGAGGCTAGGCTAGGACGGATGTTATATGAGTGATTTTTTTTTTTTTTTTGGTCTCACTGCAGCATTGTGGACAAGCTGAAGACTTCTAGTAGCCCAACTAGGAAGACCAGAGAAAGTAGCATGACAGTAATCAAGTCTGGAGGATATAAATGCATGTATTAACATTTGAGCATCACACAAAGATAGAATAGATCAGATTTTGGCAATATTACTAAGATGAATAAAAATGCTGTCTTGGTAATAACCTTTGAATATGCGATGAGAATCAAGAATCACTCCAAGATTTTTGAGGGTCAAACTTTCAGAAATATTGCAGTCATCAATGTTACCACTCAAATTCTCACACAATTGTCTGTATTTGGCTGGTCTCACAAGCAACAGCTCTGTTTTGTCAGCATTTAGCAGAAGAAAGTTCATATCCATCCATTTTTTAAATTTCTGTGTGCCTCTAAATTTAAAAGTTGGGAAAGATCATTTGTCTTTACAGGTATAAATGAAAGTTAACATCGTATTTTCAAATGATGTCACCAAGGGGAAGCGTATAGATAGAAAAAAGTGTGGGGACAAGAACTGATCCCTGGGGTACACCAAACTTTACTTCAAAGAATTCAGAGATTGAATTATTGTAACTTACACATTGGATTCTATTTGATAAATAAGAGTGAATTCATGAAAGTACCATCCCCTGGATCCAATATGCTTCTCCAGGTGACTTAGAAGTATGCCGTGGTCTATGGTGTCAAAAGCTGCACTCAAGTCAAGAATGATATCAAATCGGAATCAATGGTAATTAGTGGATCATTGATTACTCTGGTCAAGGCAGTTTCTGTAGAGTGGTGGGATTGAAAGCCAGATTGATATCAGACCGGTAGGCAACAAGTTGATCAGGAGCAGCCCTTTCAAGTAGTTTCAACATAAAAGGAAGATTGGAAATTGGTCCATAGTTGTTCAGAGCTTGTGTGTGTATTCTGGTTATAAGAGAAGGAACAGATTCAAATGTATTAAACAATTCAGATTGTCTGTGGGATTATTCAAGAAATCATAATTTACCCTACATGAGTCATGTATATCAGGTAGACACTCAGCCAGTATAGACAGAATTGTTATCAATACAGCAATAAGTGCATGTATCAGGCTCAGAGGAATTACTTGGAGTATAGAGAGATACACTGAAAACAGATACACAGAAGCGATCAGAGACTGGAACCTGTAAAATCAGTAAAAAAAAAAATCAGATAGCCGCTTATCCTGTACAGGGTCGTGGGCAAACTGGAGCCTATCCCAGCTGACTATGGGCGAGAAGTGGGGTACACCCTGGCCAAGTCGCCAGATCATCACAGGGCTGACACATAGAGACAAACAATCATTCACACTCACATTCACACCTACGGTCAATTTAGAGCCACCATTTAGCCTAGCCTGCATGTCTTTGGACTGTGAGGGAAACCAGAGCACCCAGAGGAGACCCATACAGACACGGGGAGAACATACAAACTCCACACAGCCACTCACAGCCCTCCACACAGCCCTCGTCAGCCACTGGGCTTGAACCTAGGACCTTCTTGCTGTGAGGTGACAGTGCTAACCACTACACCACTGTGCTGCCCCAACATCAATACCCTCAGTAAAACTAGGTCCATTGTATTTCCATGGTTGTGAGTGGAATCTTTCACATATTGGGTAAAGTCTAGACTTGTAATAATGTCCATAAATTCCATTGTTTTAGAATCCAACCAGTCATTTACATGCAAGTTAAAAGGATCCAGTAAAATTACTTTAGCATATTTGACAATCGACAGTAACTCAGATAAAAAACTGAGACAGGAAGTTAGGAATGTGCTTTGGGGGTCTATAAATGCTTAGTCCAAGAATATGTTGTTGAGATCTGATAACAATGCCTAATATTCAAAAGTTGTGAATTCTCCAAAGGTGCATTTATTGCAGGTGAATAAGTTAGAAAAGATAGATACAGTTCCACCCCTTTCTTGCTTTGTCTAGCAGAAAATAAGAAGCTGTAGTCTGGGGGAGAAGCCTCAATAAATGTCTCTGAGGCACGGATGAGAGCCAACATTCGGTAAGAAATAAAAAATGTATACCATATTGCAAAATAAAATCACTCATATAAAAACTTTCACTAGAGAGTGATCTAATGTTCAATAATGCAAACTTCATAACACATGAGGAGGACATGGAGGGAGCAGACTTAAACTTATTCATGCTGATTTCACTAAGTTTTTTTTAATCTTAAAAGGTTAGCAGGTTTTGTAAAATAAGTTTTGCATGCTGCATTATGGTGTTTGTTTGACAGAAAGAGTGGGGAGAAATAATCTGTAATAATTGTGGACATGTGCAGCAGTTGTTGACATTTTTGTACACTATTGGCAGTGATGCCTCTCATTCCATCACTGTTTTACCTGTTTTGCACACACTTGGCCTCATTTATCATTTATTTCACTCTATGGACTGCTCAGGAAAATGAGCTGAGTAGGCAATCTCCATTTTTTCCAAGGATTATTACTGTGCTGTTTTAAAAGAGATCATGCTAAAAGCTGATGCTCCTCTATTGCTTAAGGTGAACTAAATACAGATTCAGCGATTGCTAAAAATGTAACTCTCCAGGGTTGGAATGTATTCAACAGCTTGATTTACATATATATTGCCAAGAGTACTCTGGCTCTGGGAAGACTGCAGAGATGACAAGATCAACAGAATTAAAATATTAAAATTCTGTAAGACCAAGCTCCACCCCCCAAAAACAAACAAACAAACAAAGAAAAACCCACAAAAAACAAACAAACAACCCCCCCCAGAAAAAACCCAAAAACAAAAACAAGTGAAGGATAACAGAGTAAATTTAGTTTTAGAGTTGGCATGTTCTTGTTCGATATGTCCCGACTCAATGAGGCTATTGCTGGGTTTCATGTGATGTAACAGCTGCCTCATTAGTTATTCAAAACTTTAGCTGGTGGTCTACCAAAACTCAGTTGACAAAGCATTTGTGCAGAGAAGGCGCATTGCTCGCATGAAAAATGCCTTATGCTTGCATTGTTTTAGGTTGTTCGAATCAATCAAACCTTGAAACTGATAAGTTTCTTCTGGGTTCCCCGTGAACTAATAAAAAAGGGTGAACGAACACAGGATTTCACAAAAAGACGTTGAGAAAGGTGGCTTTTGAACCTCTCACTGAAATTGAAGGGAGCGGAGTTGAAGTATGCTCGAGTTTGCAGTGATCACTTAGTGAAAGGTTTGTTCAGTATATCCCTCTCAGTGATGTCCTTAGTGTTTTCCAAGTATTTTTCTTGCTATGTGTCGTTCTTTTACGGTGCTGTTTCTTTGTTTACTCCTCACTCCTCACAAAGTCCATATGCATGAAAGTCATGACAAAATTCTTCCCCAGCCGTACAGTTACAATGCGCCGTGATCTAGGGTGACCAGACGTCCCGGTTTTACCGGGACAGTCCCAATTTGGGGTTGTGTGTCCCGAGTCCCGACAAAAGTCTGTCGGGACACGGATATGTCCCGGTTTTCGCCACTCGCGACGTTTGCGACTGAGCAGCGTGGGAATCATTAGCAGAGAAATGTCTGCATTTACTATTTTGATGAATTGACAGGAATCGCAAACTTTCCTGGTTACTGCCCCCTGGCCCTGTGGCATGGGTGTTTATTTAGCCGCATTATTCCAGACAACAGAATGTGTTGCCATGCAACAATAAAATAAACATTAACTGGCGCGAATGTTCTTTGTCTAGCAGCTAGCAGCAGTAATGCCGCAGCAATTATGCTGAAAAGAAAATGTACCTTTTCCAAAGATTTACAGGGCACCTACCCCTTCCTCCGAGAGGTGCAGAACAATGCGCACGAAGCCTACTGCACACACTGTAAGTGCTTTGTTCTTGTACTGAGTTGGGTAGCCTATTCTGCAAATGCTGTGCGCTCCTGTGGGGGCTTTCCTCGGGCTGTCACCCCTCTCCTCCTTTATTGCTGAGAGAGGCCCTTCATATAATCTTTTTTTATTCACCTTGTTATCCCGAGATAACGACATAATTAATTCAGGATCTCAAGAAAACAACACAACTAATTCGAGATCTCGAGAAAACAAACCCGTTATTCCGTGATCTCGAGAAAACAAAACAATTATTTCATGATCTCAGCTGGATCACTGTATCTCCGTCGGTAGAGACGAAGCCGGGCCAGTCTTCTGCGGAGGTGCCGCGGACTAATTTTGAAATTATCCCTTATTAAAAGACTTAATGCAATCTCTCCCTGTGTCAACCCCTGATCAAAATATTGCCTTATTAGGTGATCGATTATTCCAGACATTCTAATGACCAAAGTTGCTTCTATACAGAATGAGAAATAGCCCCAAAGTCAGCATATCACAAGTCTCTTGACGCACCTGAATGAACCATTTCTCAGCTGTTTACTCGAGATCATGAAATAATTGTTTTGTTTTCTCGAAATCTCGAAATAACGGTTTTGTTTTCTCGAGATCTCGAATTAGTTGTGTTGTTTTCTCGAGATCCTGAATTAATTATGTCGTTATCTCGGGATAACAAGGTGAATAAAAAAAAGGATAATATGAAGGGCCTCTCTCAGCTTCCGTAGTATATATTCTCAAATCACTTGTCTCTTTTTTGTTTCTGTTTAACATACCATTCTGACAGTTTGGCCATATTGCTGTGTTGAACAGCTTGTTGCACCTTCTATTAAAGTGTTCACTTTTGTACACATCTTCTTGCTTTATTCATTCAGTTGTGGGGAATGGTTAGTAAGGTTGATTCTGACCTAGGCTATGTTGAGGTCACATATCTACTTTTTAAGTTCATGCTATAGTGCATACAATTTTAGAGATATAGCCTACATGTGCATATGCATTCTTCTTGGTGTTCTCACAAACAGGTGAAATAGATCAGTTTAAATTTGGCCTATGGACATAGCCTGGCCTTTTCTCAGCCATTACAAAATCTGTTGTCTGACCATAATTTAACTGATCTGTATACCACTATGCTACTAGATAACAAAATGCCTGTTTGTTTTATTTCATGTGAGATGTTGATAAATGTGAGCTTCAACAAAATGATAAGAGCACCTCTCTGAGTGTCACGTTTACGTAAAAAAAAGGTGTGCGAGCACGAGCATGGTCGCGCGCAAAAGTGTCCCGGTTTCAGACTAGGGAAATCTGGTCACCCTACCGTGATCACTTCTCTGTCTTGTTTAACTAAGAGCCAGGTCTTTAAAGTGCATATCACGGGTAAATTCAGGAGCAAGATCAATGTAATTCTCCTATTTTATATTAAACTTTGGTCAAATATCTGTCACATTTTGCATTTTGTGCAATTTTTTTACCTTGCGCAATACCAGAAAAATTCAGTTGAAATCAAGCCATTTGAGGCGAATTGGTCCGCCTCTGAAAACACTTGGCATTTGGATTTCCCGGCAAACACTGATTTTCGTGACGTCACGCGCGGGATGCCTCCTTCTGAATCCTACGTCACAGCTGGTTTGTTTATGAGAAAACGACCTGGTGGTTTTCTGCAAATTTCTTCAACGTTATCATGTAATTATTAAAGTGGTTAACAGATGTATTGTAGGAGGGTGTAGCAACACCAGGCTTGATGGGATTAGTACTCATCGTTTTCCAAAATACTGGACAATGAGAGAGAAATGGGAGCGCTTCGTGCGAGGCACCCGGAAAAATTGGCTACATGCTACAGACTACCACATTATTTGTGGTGCTCACTTCACAAGGCCCGATGACTTTGAGAACTATTTGCAGTGGGAAATGGGCTTTGTGAGGCAACTTGATCTGAAAAAAGATGCAGTTCCATCTGTCAGAATGCCCAAAGCAACACCGTCTCCATCTGTGTCAGCGTCACCAAAGGAGCCAGCCGTGTTTGTCTCCCCTGACAGAAGGCGAAGTGCCGCATCCACTGAGGCCCTCGAAGCCGAGGACCAAGCAGAGCCAAGAAAAAGACCAAGAAAATCGGCAATTCACAAGCTGACTGTTGCCAGGGTAAGAAATCATTCTGACATCTCATTATATTCTTCATCCAAAGGTGAAGTAACATTACACTCAGGTGACAATTCCATATTTCAATGCAAAATCGCTAGCTGCTAAACTTGGTCTACACAGGCTGTGCACTGAAACCGTGCAAGCTCTCGCAGCCTGCTGGCAGTTCCGCAGGTGACATCACGAATCTGGCTCCAGACTCCCTTGGGATTTTTCCAGACACTTTTTTTTTTTCTGCTGTAGACAGATGGCCTTGTGCAAAATTACCCTTCTGGATGAGTGTGTAAAGGGACATACTTTCATATAAAAAATAAACGAAATTAGTCCAGGATATGCACTTTAAAGGGGTTTCTGATGATCTTTGTGAATGATTTACCTGAGAGTTAAGAGCCAACACAAGTGAGAATCAAGCGAACTGTTGTTTGTTTACACTTCAACTTTGTTGTAAAGACGTGAATGAAAAGCTTAAAAAAATTACTTACTCGGGCAAAAACAATACAGGATTCCTTCGGCAGCCACTTGATCCCGAGGTCCTTTACCCAGCCACATACAAAAAAGTTGTAAACCTCCATACTCTTCCACACTTTCATCTGTTTTGCAGTGTAGTAGGATGTCTGCAACACCAGATAGTTCGAGATGTCGGGAAACTCAACTGAAGGGTAGTTTTCGAGATTGTATGAGAAATCCTTCTTTCCCAGACTGTAGGGGTCGATTCCATTGCACATAGCAATCTTCTGAATATATCTAAAGTGAGCAGTGGCTTCTAGATTATGAGCATACTCTGATAACTTATTGCTAGTTGTTTGCACTACGGCAGCCATTTAGACCACCAGCTATTTCACTTCCGGTAAAACTGCTAAAAAAAGTCATGTGACTGAAACCCAGCAATAGAGGATTCAAGTCAAAGTCCCTCCCACATCAGGATCTGGTCTTCCCAGGCAGTCTCCTGTTCCAGTACTAACCAGCTCTTTGAGGCGCATGGGTGCGGTGCCGATCTCCGTTCCTATAGCCCTCGACCTCTTGTCTATTATACAACTGGGGTTACAGTGGGGGGCTAGTCCTCTGGTAACTTTGAGTGTTTGACTCTCTACTTGCATCTGTATTGCAGTGTGCCTTGCCAGATGGCAGTAGGTACCATTTTTATGATGGTCTTTGGTATGACCCGACCACAAGTAGAACTCATGATCTCCTGGGTGAGATGCAGACATGCTAATCACTAGGCCAGCTCTATAAAGGATTAGCCCAACTTTGAAAGAACTGTCACTTTTCATTTCATCTGAGAGAGAAGCAGTTTTTTTTTTACCATCTTATATATGAAATAGCCTAGCATCCTGTCATGCAGCATCCTACTTGAATTATTTTGGAAAACAAAATTAAGACCCAACAGCCACTGTGCAGTCTGTGTAGTGTGTATGTTGCTCACTGATCTTGAATTGTGCTGCATGTCTTACCTTATTATTAGATTAATTGCAGTATTAAATTATCTAAACGAACAATGCCAGCGTTTATTTTCTGTTAGCATTCAGTCATTCTGCTCTAGCTGAAATGAGCCCAATTTGCTGAAAGGAAACAAAGTCAAGGACAAGGTCTTCGGTCTCCATGGTTTCTGGAGATAGTCATCCAGTTGTTACATTCTGTTTATTGCAACTCATTGAGGAGGATGTTGACAATCAGATCTAAAATCACTCTGCTAAAGGAGCTAAAAAACTTTAAATGTTTAGCGGGAACATTTCTCAGGACTCACGCACATTTAGGGGAAGGGTGTTAATTATGTGACAGCTATAAACTTGCCATCCTTCTCTACACTTTCTCTACATCCTTCTTCTGTTCTCTTCTACTGTTGAACTTATCAGCCAGATTTCTTTCAGCCTGATGTTTTACCCAACAGTATAATCGATAATGTCACCAGGTTCAATCCTTTCATTCTTTCTGTGATCGTAACATTATAAAAAGAAATATCTCTAATGCTTTAGAAACACCAAATAGGCCTCCTCTTGTAACACTAATTAAAGACAAAATACATTTTATAAATGTATGCTATAAAAAATGTGGTATCTTCTTAAAAAGGTGAGCCAACAATATTACATACAAATTTTGAGTAGTGTTTTTTTTGTTTGTTTTTTTAAAATAGTAAAGTCTACAACCCCAATTCCAAAAAAGTTGGGACAAAGTACAAATTGTAAATAAAAACGGAATGCAATAATTTACAAATCTCAAAAACTGATATTGTATTCACAATAGAACATAGACAACATATCAAATGTTGAAAGTGAGACATTTTGAAATTTCATGCCAAATATTGGCTCATTTGAAATTTCATGACAGCAACACATCTCAAAAAAGTTGGGACAGGGGCAATAAGAGGCTGGAAAAGTTAAAGGTACAAAAAAGGAACAGCTGGAGGACCAAATTGCAACTCATTAGGTCAATTGGCAATAGGTCATTAACATGACTGGATATAAAAAGAGCATCTTGGAGTGGCAGTGGCTCTCAGAAGTAAAGATGGGAAGAGGATCACCAATCCCCCTAATTCTGCACCAACAAATAGTGGAGCAATATCAGAAAGGAGTTCGACAGTGTAAAATTGCAAAGAGTTTGAACATATCATCAAAGCATAATATCATCAAAAGATTCAGAGAATCTGGAAGAATCTCTGTGCGTAAGGGTCAAGGCCGGAAAACCATACTGGGTGCCCATGATCTTCGGGCCCTTAGACAGCACTGCATCACATACAGGCATGCTTCTGTATTGGAAATCACAAAATGGGCTCAGGAATATTTCCAGAGAACATCATCTGTGAACACAATTCACCGTGCCATCCGCCGTTGCTAGCTAAAACTCTATAGTTCAAAGAAGAAGCCGTATCTAAACATGATCCAGAAGCGCCGACATCTTCTCTGGGCCAAGGCTCATTTAAAATGGACTGTGGCAAAGTGGAAAACTGTTCTGTGGTCAGACGAATCAAAATTTGAAGTTCTTTATGGAAATCAGGGACGCCGTGTCATTCAGACGAAAGAGGAGAAGGACAACCCAGGTTGTTATCAGCGCTCAGTTCAGAAGCCTGCATCTCTGATGGTATGGGGTTGCATTAGTGCGTCTGGCATGGGCAGCTTACACATCTGGAAAGACACCATCAATGCTGAAAGGTATATCCAGGTTCTAGAGCAACACATGCTCCCATCCAGATGACGTCTCTTTCAGGGAAGACCTTGCATTTTCCAACATGACAATGCCAAACCACATACTGCATCAATTACAGCATCATGGCTGCGTAGAAGAAGGGTCCGGATACTGAACTGGCCAGCCTGCAGTCCAGATCTTTCACCCATAGAAAACATTTGGTGCATCATAAAACGGAAGATATGACAAAAAAGACCTAAGACAGTTGAGCAACTAGAATCCTACATGAGACAAGAATGGGTTAACATTCCTATCCCTAAACTTGAGCAACTTGTCTCCTCAGTCCCCAGATGTTTACAGATTGTTGTAAAGAGAAAAGGGGATGTCTCACAGTGGTAAACATGGCCTTGTCCCAACTTTTTTGAGATGTGTTGTTGTCATGAAATTTAAAATCACCTAATTTTTCTCTTTAAATGATACATTTTCTCAGTTTAAACATTTGATATGTCATCTATGTTCTATTCTGAATAAAATATGGAATTTTGAAACTTCCACATCATTGCATTCCGTTTTTATTTACAATTTGTACTTTGTCCCAACTTTTTTGGAATCGGGGTTGTATTTCAAAATCTCATCTCATCTCATCTCATTTCATTATCTCTAGCCGCTTTATCCTTCTACAGGGTCGCAGGCAAGCTGGAGCCTATCCCAGCTGACTATGGGCGAAAGGCGGGGTACACCCTGGACAAGTCGCCAGGTCATCACAGGGCTGACACATAGACACAGACAACCATTCACACTCACACCTACGGTCAATTTAGAGTCACCAGTTAACCTAACCTGCATGTCTTTGGACTGTGGGGGAAACCGGAGCACCCGGAGGAAACCCACGCGGACACGGGGAGAACATGCAAACTCCACACAGAAAGGCCCTCGCCGGCCCCGGGGCTCGAACCCAGGACCTTCTTGCTGTGAGGCGACAGCGCTAACCACTACACCACCGTGCCGCCCTATTTCAAAATCATGAAAAATTATTTAAATGATGCATGTTCTTGAAACAGGGTCAGCTTAAAAACAGAGCAACATGGTTATTTTTTTTCTTGTTGGATAAGTAAATATTTAAATAATATTGGCTGGCTTTTAGTGGTCTATCAGATATATTCCATTCAGCTAGCATGATACTGGATGAGTCATAGACGATAAAGATATTAGATTTTAACCTGCCAGCTAATATCACAACCAGTAGTCACTACTTTTCATCACACAAAATTAATATTACAATTATGGAGAATGTATCTATTATTTCTATGCTTTAAGAGCAAAGCGTGCATTTTTTTTCCATACCAAGCTTATTCCAAGTCTGCATTCATGCCATGTAGATTAGATACATATTTTGTAAAAGTGTTTTTTTTTTTTTTAAATACCCAATAAATGCCTCCCACCTTTTGGGAATATACTTAATCACATCACTGAATCTTTGAACAGGAAAGGATCAAGACTGCAGGGTGCCTTATCCAGCCAGCTGCCTTTGAAGCACTTGCCCTTCAGAGCACAGCCATGGACATTACACTGCTCAGACTGGTCATACATAAAAGGCACAGAGGGACAGAGAGAAACAGACATATAGCTTTAGATTAAACCCTACTGTATACTTAAAGCGGGGGAAAATCCATAAGATTCTCTACGCTCAATTTTCCATGATTTTTTTAGTGTTAAGGCTGGCAGTGACATGAACATTAATCCTTTGAGTGATGGGATGCTGTTTCATTTGGAAAATGACAATAAATTTGAAGGATTGTTCCAGTCCAGTTAGCGTTCACAGAAAGTCACCAGAGGCTGTAGTATTTCCGGATGATATGTGTATACAGTTTTTATACAGAAAATAACTTTAAAGAATATATATTAATTGATTTGTATTTGTATTTGTATTGAGTATGCATTAGGATGATATGTGTATATATACAGATATATATATATATATATATATATATATATATATATATATATATATATATATAACACTTTGAGCGGGTGGGTGGAGCACAGAAGTATGGCAGGCCAGAACTGAGTTTTCAAAAACTCTTTATTTTCAGCTTTTCAGCATTCACACTCTCCCAGTTCACACAGACATGCACACACATATCATCCGGCTGGCTGGGGAGAGAGCTCCCTTCCTCGGCTCTCTCTCTCTCCTTATATAGGGCGCGGTCCCTGGGGAAGACACACAAACACAGATTAACAGACATCAGGTGCAGTGATTCTGCCACTTACCTTCCCTGACTCCGCCCTCCGGTCACAGACCGATGCTTGACCACGCCCCCACTGCCAGATACCCCCACCGCCTGACTCAGGCCGGGCAGCCGTCTGGCCTGCAGCTGACTCCCCCCCCCACCCCCCTTGATGGGAGAGGAAGTCAGCCACGACCATCTGCGCCCCCAGCCTGTGGACCACCTTGAAATTAAAGGGCTGGAGTGCCAGATACCAACGGGTGATCCACGCGTTGGCATCCTTCATGCGGTGGAGCCACTGGAGGGGCGCATGGTCCAAACAGAGGGTGAAAGGGTGCCCCAGGAGGTAGTAGCGGAGGGCGAGGACCGCCCACTTGATGGCTAGGCACTCCTTCTCTAAGGTGCTGTAGCGCCCCTCATGCACCGACAGCTTTCTGCTGATGTACAGCATGGGGCAATCCTCCCCCTCCATCTCCTGGGACAAAACAGCCCCCAGCCCTCTGTCCGACGCGTCCGTCTGCAACATAAAGGAGAGAGAAAAGTCAGGGGAGTGTAACAGTGGCCCCCCACACAGTGCAGCCTTCACCTTAGAGAAAGCCCGCTGGCATTGCTCCATCCACTGGACCAGATCTGGTGCCCCCTTTTTAGTGAGATCAGTCAGCGGGCTGGTGACGTCCGAATAATTAGGTATAAACCTACGATAGTAGCCAGCCAGCCCCAGGAACTGTCTCACCCCCTTTTTGGTCTTGGGCCTCGGGCAGGCCGCAATCGCTGCTGTCTTATTGATTTGGGGACGCACCTGCCCATTGCCCAAGTGGAAGCCCAGATACCGTACTTCCACCCACCCAATTGCACGCTTCTTCGGGTTGGCTGTGAGACCCGCTCGCCTCAGCGACCTAAGGACGGCCCTCAGGTGTTGCAGATGCCGCGGCCAGTCATTATTATAGATTATGATATTGTCTAAGTATGCGGCCGCATAGGTGGCGTGGGGGCGGAGGACCCTATCCATAAGCCGCTGGAATGTAGCGGGCACCCCAAACAGCCCAAAAGGAAGTGTGACAAATTGGTGTAAGCCAAACGGTGTGGAAAAGGCCATTTTTTCTCGAGATAGTGGAGTCAAGGGGATCTGCTAATATCCCTTTGATAAATCCAGTGTCGAATAAAAGCAAGCCGTGCCTAGTCGATCCAGCAACTCGTCAATACGAGGCATTGGGTATGCATCGAATTTAGACACCACGTTGACCTTTCTATAGTCCACACAGAACCGCACCGACCCGTTGGCCTTGGGAACAAAGACCACCGGGCTGCTCCAGTCACTGTGGGACTCCTCGACGATGCCCATTTTGAGCATGGCCTTGAGTTCTTCCCGAACCACCTTCTTCTTGTGTTCGGGTAGCCTGTAAGGGCGGCTGTGCACTACCACCCCCGGGGGCATCTCGATGTGGTGTTCTATGAGGCGGGTGCGGACGGGCAGGGGCGAGAACGAGTCCGAAAATTTGGTCTGCAACTGGGCAACCTCCGTGAGTTGGGTCGGGGTTAGGTGGTCTCCATAGGGGACCGGAAAGGTAAGCGATGTCAATGTTCCTTTTTGAACCTCCGGCCCCAGCTCTGCCTTCTCCGGAACCAATGACACCAACGCCATGGGGACCTCCTCGTTTGAGCAAATTGAGGTGGTAAATCTGTAGTGCCCCACCCCTGTCCATTCGCCTCACCTCATAGTCAATGTCCCCGACTCGCCGTGTGACCTCAAAGGGTCCTTGCCACTTGGCGACCAATTTGGAGCTTGACGTGGGCAATAGTACTAGTACTTTATCTCCTGGTGCGAACTCCCTAAAGCGCATGCCCCTGTCGTACAGGCGGGTTTGCCGTTCTTGGGCCTGCCGCAAATTCTCCTGGGTTAGGTGTGTGAGTGTGTGGAGTATTGCGCGCAGGTCAATAACGTATTGAATTTCATTTTTGCTCGGGGAAGGTCCCTCCTCCCAATTTTCCTGCAGTACATCTAGGATGCCGCATGGCTTACACCCATATAATAATTTGAATGGGGAGAACCCCATGGAGGCTTGTGGGACCTCTCGCACTGCGAATAACAGGGGTTCGAGCCATTTATCCCAATTACGTGCGTCCTCACGTACAAACTCATCTCATTCATCTCATCTCATTATCTCTAGCCGCTTTATCCTTCTACAGGGTCGCAGGCAAGCTGGAGCCTATCCCAGCTGACTATGGGCGAAAGGCGAGGTACACCCTGGACAAGTCGCCAGGTCATCACGGGGCTGACACATAGACACAGACAACCATTCACACTCACATTCACACCTACGGTCAATTTAGAGTCACCAGTTAACCTAACCTGCATGTCTTTGGACTGTGGGGGAAACCGGAGCACCCGGAGGAAACCCACGCGGACACGGGGAGAACATGCAAACTCCGCACAGAAAGGCCCTCGTCGGCCACGGGGCTTGAACCTGGACCTTCTTGCTGTGAGGCGACAGCACTAACCACTACACCACCGTGCCGCCACGTACAAACTTTTTAATTATATTCTTGAGTGTGCGATTGAACCGTTCAACTAAACCGTCCGTTTGTGGGTGATAAACGCTGGTGCGGATCGGCTTAATTCCCAGTAACCCATACAGTTCGTGCAGTGTGCGTGACATAAATGAAGTGCCTTGATCAGTCAGAATCTCTTTGGGGATTCCAACTCGGGAGATGATGTGGAAGAGTGCTTCCTCAATACTGCATGCTGAGATATTGCGAAGAGGCACTGCTTCCGGGTATCACATTGCATAGTCCACCAGAACTAAAATAAAGCGATACCCCCGTGTTGACCGATCTAATGGCCCGACGAGATCCATCCCAATTCTTTCGAATGGGGTCTCGATTAACGGTAGAGGGCGCAAAGGTGCTTTTGGAATGGCCGCTGGATTTACTAACTGGCATTCACGGCACGCCGTACACCACCTATGGACATCGCTGTGAATCCCTGGCCAATAGAGTCGGGCCATGATTCGGGCTAGTGTCTTATCCTGCCCCAAGTGTCCAGCCATGGGATTAAAGTGAGCCGCCTGGAATACCAATTCCTGGCGGCTCTTTGGAATCAAAAGTTGTGAGACCATTTCCTTAGTCTGAGTGTCCTGCGTCACTCGGTATAACCTATCCTTAATAATGGAAAAATAGGGGAAGGACGGGGTGGCATTTGGCTAGAGTGTTTGACCATCGATTACTCTCACTTGGTCAAATGCATGCCACAGAGTCTTGTCCTGCGACTGTTCTAACGGGAAATCTGCAAGGGATTCCCCGAGAGAAGGAGGAGGAGCCTGCGGCTCCTCACTCTGACGCGGCGATGACATAGACGGCTCTGTGACAGCTGCTCCCACCAATGCCACACCGGGACCTCCCCCTGCTGAACTACGGCAGGACCCACTCTTAACTAAATGAGTCATTAATTCCCGAAATCCCAGCCAATCAGTCCCCAAAATTATTGAGTGGGTAAGGCGAGGATTAACCGCTGCCTTTACACTAAATTTCTCCCCTCGAAATAGAATATGGACCAACACTAAAGGGTAGTTGTGAACATCCCCGTGCACACACAACACCTTCACCAATTGTGCTCCCCCCAATGCCTCGTCTTGCACCAGGCTTTGGTGGATTGAGGTCTGATTACAGCTGGAGTCTACCAGAGCCTGATACGTATCCCCTTGGACACTCACCGGTATGCGATATGCTCCGGCCCGATCGAGGGCGGTTCCTGGCGCATCGGGGATCTGGACCACCGTGCCCACCTCCATTGCCGAGCACTGATGCTGGAGGTGCCCCGGCACCCGCAGCACCAGCAAACCAGCCCGGGCTCTCTCTCTGCACCAGCGCTCCGGGGCTCACTCACCTGAGGGGGGGGAGAGACAGACATGAAAGCGGGAAATGGGAGGGCACCGTGGGTGTGGCAGGCCAGCTGGGGCGGAGCCGGCCCCCGCCTCCGCGGGGGAGGAATGGGGTGAGGACGAGACACAGAAGGGAAGGGAGAGAGAGAGAGAGAGAGAGAGAGAGAGGAGAAGAGGAGATCTGCAATCCTGCCGCGGGAACAGCCACCAAATGATCCTCCACCAACTCGATGGACTGATCCAGCGACGCCGGGCGATGGCACTGGACCCACTCCACGGTCCCTTCGGGAAGTCGTGCGATGAACTGCTCCAGTGCCACCAGATCGACGATTCTCTCGGCGTCGTGGTTGTCGGCCCTCAGCCACTGCCGGCAGGCGTCCCGGAGTTGCTGGCCAAACACGAATGGCTGGCCAACCTCCTCTAGGCATAGAGCGCGGAAGCGCCGAAGTTGTTGTTCTGGGGTGCGCCCCACACACTGGAGGATGGCCCGGCGCAGGTCCGCGTAGACCACCTGGCTGTCGGCGGGGAGCTGTAGTGTGGCCAGCTGCGCCTCGCCCATTAGCAGGGGGAGGAGGCACGCCGTGCGCTGTTCCACTGGCCAGCCCCAGGCCTCGGCTGCTTGCTCGAAGAGCGCTAGGAAGGCCTTGGGGTCATCGTGCGGGCCCATCTTCGTTAGGGTGAGGTGGGGAGGGCCCGTGGAGGTGGTGGACCCCGCCGACGCGAGGAGGTGCTGGAATGCCTGACGATCTTCCTGTTGCACCAGCACCAGGGCCTCGAACGTTTGTGCTTGCTCCTTTCGGAGGGTGACCAGCGCCTGGTGCTGGCTCTGTTGGGCCGCGGCGAGGGCATGGATCAGGTCCGTGAAGGGGGAGGACTCCATGGGGCTGTTCTCCTCTGTGATCCATCCTGGGTTTCGGCACCACTGTAACACTTTGAGCCGGTGGGTGGAGCACAGAAGTACGGCAGGCCAGAACTGAGTTTTCAAAAACTCTTTATTTTTACCTTTTCAGCATTCACACTCTCCCAGTTCACACAGACATGCACACACATATCATCCATCTGGCTGGGGAGAGAGCTCCCTTCCTTGGCTCTCTCTCTCCTTATATAGGGCACGGTCCCTGGGGACGACACACAAACACATTAACAGACATCAGGTGCAGTGATTCTGCTACTTACTGTACCTTCCCTGACTCCACCTCTGGTCACAGACCGACACTTGACCATATATATATATATATATATATATATATATATATATATATATATATATATATATATATATGTGTGTGTGTGTGTGTGTGTGTTGTGGGATATTGACAGCTGAGATCTAGCATGTCAACAACTAGAACAACCCACGCACAGGGAGAGGTGTGATACCAAAGCAGAGGAACTGGAGGCATCATACAGGCATGCTTAATATGTCAGACTACACCAGAATTGATGTGCGGGATGAAAGCTTTTAGAGGGATGATACATGTACAAAAAACAAACAAACAGTAAAACAGGGTCAATACGGGGAGTCATGCTGGTGCAGGAATGCTGAAGATTTGATCAAGAGATACATTAAATCATGAAAAATAGAAGGGGAAATTTGACAGTGTGCCATGTCCATGCTGACACACACACACACACACACACACACACACGCTTGCCATTGGCTTTAGGTTTCTGATGTTCAATGTCACTGTAATGTCATGCAGTACCATCCTAAAAATAACTCACTCTCTGTTCTCAAACACAGAGAGGTGTGTACATGAAGGGAGCACAGACAAAAGTGTGAAGGAAAACAGTCTGAGACACAAATGCCAATTATTTGGAGGAGCATTTGAAAGATACACACAGTCAGTTCCATAAGTATAAAACTTGGATGCAAATCCTTTGCAGTTTTGCAACGTTTCTGAATCTGAGCAGAAGTGTAGCTCTATATATTTCATAATTCATCCTGCTACTTCTATCAGCAGTTACATCATTAATAAACACCAGTGACCTATTTCTGGTGGCATGGTGGTGCAAGTGGTTAGCAGTCACTACGTTTACATGCACATAGAGAGAATCGAATTTCTGCCATTGCTCGACTGAAATCGAAGTTCAAAATGCCATGTATACACCTTAATTCGGCTGAAATTAAACCGAACTTGATTTCTCGGAATCGAGCTACACGACCTAGTTTATGCGATTTCTGCCGAGCTACTTTGTGCATGTATACCCTATCGAGCTAGTTGTCAAGCTACTTCCGGAAGTGACGAGTGACGAGACCACAAGTGGGAAACACAACAGCCTCGGTCGGCATGACAACAGTAGTAGCGAGCAGCAGAAGAGGTCAGGAGGAACAAATGAAGAAGAGAAAATGGCGATGTAGAGCTCTCTGAAGTGTGGGTGGAGCACAGAGGATGGCAGGACAAAGCTTCTGGTACTAATAGGCTTTTTATTGTCAGACTTTTCAGTTTAACAGCCTACTTTTATTCTTGAGAGAAAAACACACACACACGCACGCACGCACGCGCGCGCGCTATGTTCTAGTCCCGGGATGAGCTGTCCCCTCTGCTCTCCCTCTGCCTCCTTAAATAGGGCGCGGTTACTGGGAAGACACACAAACACAGGTTAATTACCGTCAGGTGAAGTGATTCTGCCACTCACCTTCCCTGGCTCCGCCCTCCTGTCACAGACCGGCGCTTGACCACGCCCCCACTGCCACAGGCAAGCAGAAACGTGCACTTCTGGAGCAATGAGGAGACAGAGTTCATGCTCATTCAGCTTAAGGAGTTGAATATATTAAAATTCATGGACGGGAGAAAAACGCCCAATGGAGAACACGGAACTGATAACTTTGTTTACACTCTTGAATAGCTCTTCTTCATGACGACAACCGGAAGTGTACCAACACGATGGGGCGTGTTGCGCCACCTGTGGCTCGGGTGCACAATGCACCTCACACAATAGCCCGATTTCATTGTGTGCATGTAGGATTGGATTTCTCTGGCACCCTGCTGGGACCTTCAGCTCGATTACCGACAGCAGCTCGATTTGGATGTGCATGTAAACGTAGTCACTGTCGCCTCACAGCAAGAAGGTTCTAGGTTTGAGCCCAGCAGCCGATGGGGGCCTTTCTGTGTGGAGTTTGCATGTTCTCCCCGTGTCTACATGGGTTTCCTCCGGGTGCTCTGGTTTCCCCCACAGTTCAAAGACATGCAGGTTAGGCTAATTGGTGGCTCTAAATTGTCCATAGGTGTGAGTGTGAATGGTTGAGAGGAGAAAACCTCTATAATAATCCAGTAGAAGGCAATGGGAAACCACTATTGTAATGTTCCCTAGAGACTTTGATGGCTGAAGCTGTCAGAGCAGCCACGTCACTGTACTGATATGCCAAAATGGATGGATGGACCTATTTCCATTGGCAGCTACCCATGTCCACCATGTTTAACAGATGATATATGCTTTGGATCATGAGTCCTTCCTTTCCTTCTCCATACATTTTCTTCCCATCACACTGGTACAAGTTAATCTTGGTTTCATCTATCAAAAGAATCTTGTTTCAGAACTGGGCAGGCTTTTTTTTTTAAAGCTCTTTTCTAATCTAGCCTTTCTGTTCTTGAATGCTACAGGTGGTTTGCATCTTGAGGTAAACCCTCTATATTTACATTCATGAAGGCATCTCTTGATTGTAGACTTTGACAGTGATGGGCCTACCTTGGTGGCATGGTGGTGTAGTGGTTAATATGTTGCCTCACAGCAAGAAGGCTCTGGGTTTGAGCCCAGTGGCCAACAGGGGCCTTTCTGTGTGGAGTTTGCATGTTCTCCCTGTGTCTGCGTGGGTTTCCTCTGGGTGCTCTGGTTTTCCCCACAGTCCAAAGAGATGCAGTTTCGTTAACTGGCAACTCTAAATTGCCCCATAGGTGTGAATGGTTGAGAGGAGAAAACCTCTATCAGTAATCCAGTAGAAGGCAATGGGAAACCACTACTGTAACTCTTCCCTAGAAACTCGGACCTGCCATCATTCAGAACACTAAAAGAAGAAGGCCTACCTACTTGAGTGTTTTTGACTTAGCTAGATGTTGTGAATTCTATGATCATCCACTTTAATTGTTTTCTGTGGTCTTCCAGGCCTTTTGGTGTTGCTGAGCTCACCAGGGCATTCCTTCATTTTAAGGATGCAACAAACTATTGATTTGGCCACTCCTAAAGTTTCTGCTATCTCTTTGACTGGTCTGGAATTTTTTTTAACCTAACTATGGCCTTAATTTGCATATTTGCATGGACACATCTTTGGACTGCATATTGAGAGTTTCCATGAACAGCTGGCAAATGTAAATTCAACATATGGAATCAACTCCTGGGCAGTACAGTGGTGTAGTGGTTAGCACTGTCACCTCACAGCAAGAAGGTCCTGGGTTCGAGCCCAGCAGCCGGCGAGGGCCTTTCTGTGTGGAGTTTGCATGTTCTCCCCATGTCTGCATGGATTTCCTCCGGGTGCTCTGGTTTCCCCCACAGTCCAAAGACATTCAGGTTAGGCTAATTGGTGGCTCTAAATTGACTGTAGGTATGAATGTGAGTGTGAATGGTTGTTTGTCTCTGTGTCAGCCCTGCGATGACCTGGCGACTTGTCTAGGGTGTACCCCGCCTCTCACCCATAGTCAGCTGGGATAGGCTCGAGCTTGCCTGCGACCCTGTAGAACAAGATAAGCAGCTACAGATAATGGATGGATGGAATCAACTCCAGACCTTTTATCTACTTAATTTGTCATGAAATAATGAGGAAACAGGTCACACCTGGAACTACTTATCAGTGAATTTTCCAATTACTGTACTTTTGATTACTTTTATGTAAAAAATGGCTGTAATTCCTAAACTGTGAATATTTTTGTTCAATGCCTCGAATTAAAGCTGAAATTTTCCACTTCAGTCACATCTTGATTGCTTTATTTCAAATCCATTGTGATGGTATACAGAGGAAAATTCTGAAAATTGTGTCACTGTCCAAATACTCATGTACCTGACTGTACATATATCCATCTATCCATTATCTATAACCGCTTATCCTGTGCAGGGTCGCGGACAAGCTGGAGCCTATCCCAGCTGACTATGGGCGAGAGGCGGGGTACACCCTAGACAAGTTGCCAGGTCATCACAGGGCTGACACATAGAGACAAACAACCATTCACACTCACACCTGCGGTCAATTTAGAGCCACCAATTAGCCTAACCTGCATGTCTTTGGGAGAAACCAGAGCACCCAGAGGAAACCCACACAGACACGGGGAGAACATGTAAACTCCAAACAGAAAGGCCCTCGTCAGCTGCTGGACTCGAACCCAGGACCTTCTTGCTGTGAGGCAATAGTGCTAACCACTACACCACCGTGCGGCCCCCCTGATTGTACATATATGCATAAATAAATTCATCTCATCTCATTATCTCTAGCCGCTTTATCCTGTTCTACAGGGTCCCAGGCAAGCTGGAGCCTATCCCAGCTGACTACGGGCGAAAGGCGGGGTACACCCTGGACAAGTCGCCAGGTCATCACAGGGCTGACACATAGACACAGACAACCATCCACACTCACATTCACACCTATGGTCAATTTAGAGTCACCAGTTAACCTAACCTGCATGTCTTTGGGGGAAACCGGAGCACCCGGAGGAAACCCACGCGGACTCGGGGAGAACATGCAAACTCCGCACAGAAAGGCCCTCGCCGGCCACGGGGTTCAAACCCAGGACCTTCTTGCTGTGAGGCGACAGCGCTAACCACTACACCACCGTGCTGCCCCGCATAAATAAATTTAATTGACTAAAGTACACTGTGTTTCATTTATTAAAATCTTGTTTAGTACTTATTACTTTCTTATGTATGTAAGCTCCTTTAGTGAAAAAAATAGTCATATCAAACAATACTAGTGACTTATTGTACAATGTCAATATGTTGCACACTTGGACAAATATAACTTGGCATCAAATCAGATTGTCAGTTGCTGGGCAGAAGCATTTTGTACTTCATTTCCAAGCAACACAACACTGACACTCCCACTTTTTAGGATGACAGCTGTAGGGTGCACAGGGCTAAATCTATGAGTGACTTGTTCAGTGAGCTTGATGGAAAATTAAGACATTTCACTGTATCTTATACACATGAGGAATTCCATGAGCCATGATTAACACTTTCAGAAGTGCTGTTTTAAATATAAACTAATTTTCCTTCAGTCTCAGAAGTACTTTGCTTGCACTACCGATGAAGGGCTTTCCCAATACATCTTGTTCCTGGAAATATTTGCTGGGTCCTGCTATTTCTTTCTCTCTCTGACCATATGCTCATACTCTCAAAAAGGTGTTAAACTGGTGTTTTAAGTTACAGATGAATGAGGTGCTATCTTTGTGCCTTTGGTTATGATTCATTCATTGCTGTTCAGTAACTGCTTTATCCTGGTCAGGGTTACAGTGAATCTGGAGCCTCCATTAAGTTCAATTGATCCATCCATTATCTCTACCGCTTATCCATCATAGTCATGGGGGAAGCTGGAGCCAATCCCAGCTGACTTTGGGTGAGAGGCATGGTATACCCTGGGCAGGATGCCAATCTATCACAGGGGTAACACGGAGACAATCATTCACACTCATCTTCACACCTATGGGCAATTTAGTGTAGTCAGTTGGCCTGATCTGCATTTCATTGGACTGTGAGAGTAAAACCAGAGCAACCATGCAGTCATTAGGTAAACATGTGTAGCGCCCTTGAGATGACTGGTCTATACTTACTGAGGGGCGCTCCCCAAGTTCTTTGAAATCTCTATATTAATTAATTAACTAATGCTGGAAAGTAAGTGAACTGTAATCTTTAATTTATGAAGTGTTATTTATGTTTTTTTAATCACTCCTGTATGTAAATGAAATATTAACTGAATTAATTCTCCCACTGATAGGTACCCTTTAAGTTTTACATTTACACACCCAAGCACTCTTAACACAACCCTACTATTCTCTGATCTGTTTACACAAATATCAATATCACCAATATTTATAAGAGGAAATGTGAAAAAAGTAGGAAAAGGTAAGTTTTGACTATTTAATGGAAAATTTGGACACAATCAGACAGTTATGTAAATAATAGAAAATAAAATAAAAAAATATAGTAATTCAAGTACAAATCCTTGCCTTAAATGTCCCTTTCGATAAAAAACCCCTCAAATAACTGTTCCTCTGTCAGTTCAAATAAATACAAATGTCTTTTCAATATTTACACTCAACCCTTCAGTTTCAAAAGCACAAAAAAAATATTACCCTTAGAGCCGCCAACTTTATTAACTAAAGGAAAATAAAATGGGTCCCTTGTGTGTTTGAGAAGTGATGCAGGCCTGGGTTGACGCTTGGGTACGTGGAAGCCGGAATAACTAAAATAGCTGCTTTGCGCCGAAGCGCAGAAAAGAAAATGAACTCACTGCAATGATGGCATCGTCTTGTCCTTTCTGCAGCAGCGCGTTGCTGAGGCGTGGGCTGTAGACAAACTCCTCAGTTCTCCAGGTAACGTCCATTGTAGACACTCTCCACCGGTTCTCTCTTGCAGGTCTTGTCCTCGCAGCAGGATGACATAGGCCTCACTGAGTAGAGTAACTGAGTGAGCTGCTCGTCTGTGAAGGCCGTGAGGTAAGCTAGCGCAGGCTACCTAACTTCTAGCTGCACTTCTGGTTGAACACTCTTTTCCAGAGTCCTCTTCGTTTCAACAGGATGCTGAGTCAACATGAACTGCAACACAAGACTCACTGTCCGTTTATCTCGCGCACTTCCATCAACCAGCGTCTTTTCTTCTCCTCCTCTTGTTTTCCCGCCGTAACATTTTTCCACCATGCAGCTCCTCCCTCTCCTCCTCGTTTTCAGTTCCGGCCAACCTCTCACCCCGACCGCTGATTGGCTCGTCCACAGGTAAGCAAACCTAACTAATTTATAATTTTACCTTTAAATATTACTTTTACATTCTTTGAACACAAAAATAAACATTTCTTACTGGAAATAAGAAAATAAAACAAAAATAAAAATGAGTGCTTTTTTTCCCTAAATTTCTATAGGGTTACATCCACCCCTTACCGTTTAGATGTCCTCATCAGACATTAACATTTAATAACACACCACTATAACTATGAACTGTACCCTACCCATAATAGGCACTAAAAAGGAACTACCTTTTTACCTAATTTAATGATGATACCTCTATGAACTATTGTGATTGGTTGCTCACTGGCCTTGCCAGGTTCATCATAGGTGAGTCTCAAGACTGGTTTTACTTGTCTCTTCTCTGTTGCTCTTGGTCTTAGTACTCTGTCTGGTTTTGGTTTAGAGCTCGGTTTTGCTTTTGGTGCAGAGACAAGACCTCTGCTAACCTCCCGATCTGTTTCAGAGTTGGAGGATTCAACTTCTGTCACAACCTGACTTCTTGGATCATCTCTGTCTGTTTCACCCTCATCAGGTGAGTGTTCAGGACGAAAGTCCCTGACAGCTTCTTCCTCTGAGCTTACAGACTCTCTTTCTGCAGAAGCATACTTTCTTTTCAACAGAGTCTACATAGTCTCTACAGGGCCTGTCAGTCTCTACGTCTGATGAGGACTCTGTCACCTCACGGATCTGTTCTTTTGGTTTTGTCCTCAGTTGTCTAATCCTTGTTCTTGTTGATCGTGTTCTAGGTCTTACAGGAACTTCTTCACCGCTTTGACCCTGGGATATCCTCACTGACTGCCCTATAGGTAAGAGATGGTCGCTATGGATGGTCCCCCCCTTTTCCTCCCTCAGGTCCCACCCGGAAGACAGGTAAGTTTGGCAGATTTCCCACAACTACAAAAGGTGTAGAGCCCCATCGGCTCTCAAGCTTGTGTTTCCCTTTGAGCCCCACATTCCTCAGGAGAACACGGTCTCCCTCTTGGATGTTCTGGAAACTTACTTTCTGATCATATGCTCTCTTGTTGCGTAGGTGAGTCTTCTCTGCAGACTGACTAGTTAGCTGATAAGCCCTTTGCAGCTCACACTTCAAGCTATTCACATACTGGTAATGACTCTTCTCATCACTTCCATCACCTGATGTTCTGAAGCACAGGTCTACAGGGAGTCTCGCCTCCCTCCCAAACATCAGGTAATAGGGAGAGTACCCTGTTGCATCGCTTTTTGTACTGTTATATGCATGCACCAATGAAGCCACATGTAGACTCCATGACCTTTTCTTTTCCTGACCCAAGGTGGCTAGCATGGAGAGCACTGTGCGGTTAAACTGTTCGGGCTGTGGGTCCCCTTGGGGATGATACGGGGTTGTTCGAGATTTCCATATGCCCAAGGTTGTCAGGAGCTCTCTTATCAGCCTGGATTCAAAATCTCTACCCTGGTCAGAATGAATCCTCACAGGCAATCCATAGTGCACAAAATACTTCTCAACTAGGATCTTTACTACTGTCAATGCTTTCTGATTCTTAGCTGGCAAACCTTGAGTATACCTAGTAAAGTGGTCTGTCTGTTAGGGTTTTGCTGGGAATTGAACCCAGGTCGCTGGTGTAGTAATCCAGCAAACCCCCACTAGGCCACCAGGGGAATGACTCAAGTGCAGAGGAGTGAGGCGAGAGTAGAGTAGAAAAAACAGTTTATTAACAATGCTCCAAAAATCCAAGGCAAACAAAGGTATAATCCAACCGCTCAGAAGATACAAGGGAAAAAATAAAAAATCCAAAAGTTCAAAGTCAAAACAAAAACCAAAAATCAGAAAAGAAGAGGCAAAAATCCAAACGCTCAGAAGATCCAAAAACAGTAAATACTAAGTCCAAAAAGTCCATAAGAAAGCAAAGCACTAAAAACCACAAAGGCATAGACAAGGAACACAGAACAGAGGCTACTAATCATAAACATCACAGCACAAAGACTCCGTGACTAGAGGCCAAACTGAGGGAGTATAAATACACAAACTAAATAGAACACAGGTAACAATAATGAGGACTAGGCGGGGCACAAGGCACATGGAAAAACAAAAGCACATGGCTGTCAAACAAAAACACAAAATACAGAAACAATAGCAGCCTCTAGCAATCAAAACAAACATGACAACAAAAAGAAATGGTAGCAGCCTCTAGAGGCCAAGATAGTCCAAGTCCTAACAGGACCCCCCCTCAAGGAGCATCTCCTGACGTTCCCAGGGCGCTCAGGATGGGCCAAATGGAAGTCCCGACAAAGTTCTTTATCTAAGATGTCCTGGGCAGGGACCCAACAGCGCTCCTCAGGGCCATAGCCCTCCCAGTCCACTAGATATTGAAGCCCGCCACGAACCCAGCGGGAGTCCAGCAGGCGGTGCACAGTGAACACGGTCTGACCCTGGAGGATGCGGGGAGGCAGGGGATTCCTAGGGGCAGGGGCATAAGAGGATGACAGTATGGGCCGCAACAGGGATACATGGAATGTGGGGTTGATCCTTAGAGTCCGGGGCAACTGGAGCTGGTAGGCGACAGGGTTCATCCTGCGCACCACCTTGAAGGGGCCAACGTAGCGAGGGGCAAGCTTGCGGTTCTCCACCCGCAGAGGAAGGTCCTTGGCGGACAGCCAAACCCGCTGCCCAGGACGGAAAATGTGGGCAGGCCTTCTGTGGCGGTTGGCCTGAGTCTGGTTGGCCCTGGAAGTCTGGATGAAGGTCCTCCTGACCTTGTTCCAGGTCTTGCGACACCGTCTCACGTACTGGTTGACCGAGGGCACCCCAGCGTCCTCCTCCTGTTCCGGAAACAGAGGTGGCTGAAACCCGAACTGGCACTGGAACAGCGACAACCTGGTGGCCGATGACTGCAGGATGTTGTGGGCGTACTCTGCCCATGGCAGCCAGGTGCTCCATGATGTCGGGTTATCCATTGCCAGGCCTCGCAGGGTGGTTTCCAGGTCCTGGTTGAGCCTCTCAGTCTGGCCATTGGACTGGGGGTGGAACCCAGAGGAGAGGCTGGCAGTGGCCCCGATGAGTTTGCAGAACCCCCACCACACTCAGGAGGAGAACTGGGGCCCCCGGTCTGAGACGATGTCCTGTGGGAGACCAAAGACTTGGAAGACATGAGTAAATATAAGTTTGGCTGTTTCAAGAGCAGAAGGGAGTTTGCACAGCGGTATGAAGCGGCAGGCCTTAGAGAATCTGTTGACTATGACCAAAATGACAGTGTTACCTTGTGAGTCAGGAAGGCCCGTGATGAAGTCGACTGCCACATGGGACCAGGGACGCCGGGGAATGGGCAGAGGATGCAGGAGCCCCTGGGGATGCTGTCGTGGGTTCTTGCTTCTGGTGCACACATCACAGGACAGGACGAATGACCTCACTTCCTTCTCCATGCTTGGCCACCAGAAGCGTCTTTTCAAGAAGCCCAGGGTCCTCTGAGCTCCTGGGTGGGTGGTGAGAGGGGACGAGTGACCCCACTGGAGAACCTTGGCCCTGGCTTGACGAGGGACGTACAAGAGGCCCGGTGGCCCTGTCCCAGGGCCGGAGTCCTGGCATTGAGCTTGTCGGACAGCCTCCTCAACACCCCAGCAGACAGGGGCCACAATCCGGGACACAGGGATAATAGGCCCAACTTCACTCTCCCTGTTGTTGGACGAGAATAGCCTGGAAAGCGTGTCCGGTTTGGCGTTCTTAGAGCCAGGGCAGTATGATAGGGTGAAGTTGAATCAACTAAAGAACAAGGCCCACCTAGCCTGTCGTGGATTCAGTCTCTTGGCTTGCTGGAGGTACTCCAGGTTCTTGTGGTCCGTCCACACCAGGAATGGATGTTGTGCTCCCTCCAGCCAGTGCCTCCACTCCTCAAGGGCCAGTTTAACTGCGAGCAGTTCCCGATCCCCCATATCATACTGGGACTCGGCAGGGCTCAGGCAGTGGGAGAAGTATGCGCAGGGGTGCAACCTTCCATCCGAGCGTTAAGAGAGGACTGCGCTGATGCCACTGTCCGAGGCGTCCACCTCGACGACGAATGGTTGTGATGTGTCTGGGAGGACCAGAATGGGTGCCGTGCAGAAGCAGTGCTTGAGGTCCCTGAACGCCTTTTCCGCCTGAGGAGACCAGACATAAGATCCACCTGTCTTTTTGGTGAGGTCCGATATGGGTGCTGCTACAGAACTGAAGTTCCTGACAAACTTGCGGTAGAAGTTAGCAAATCCTAAGAACCGCTGAACTTCTTTAATGGACTTGGGAGTGGGCCAGTCCCGGACGGCCAGGGTCTTGGCTGGATCCATCTGGAGCTGTCCTGTTCAAACAATAAAACCCAGAAAGGAGACCTCGGGGACATGAAACTCACATTTCTGTGCCTTGGCAAACATATTGTTCTGTAGCAGCCTCTGGAGAACCTGGCAGACATGGTGGTGGTGCTCCTGCAAGGTCTTGGAAAAAATCAGAATGTCGTCGAGGTAAACAAAGACATATTGGTTGATCATGTCCCTCAAGACATCGTTGATAAGGGCCTGAAACACTGCTGGCGCATTGGTGAGTCCGAAGGGCATAACTTGGTACTCATAGTGCCCAGACGGGGTGTTAAAGGCAGTCTTCCACTCATCTCCCTGTCGGATGCGGATGAGGTGGTATGCATTCCGTAAGTCCAACTTGGTGAAGACAGTGGCGCCTTGGAGCAGATCGAATGCTGTGGACATCAGCGGAAGGGGATAGCGGTTGCACACAGTGATCTTGTTCAGGCCCCTGTAATCAATACATGGCCGGAGCCCCCCATCCTTCTTGCCGACAAAGAAGAAGCCGGCACCGGTGGATGAGGTGGAGGGTCAAATGAACCCAGAGGCCAGGGCGTCCTTGATGTACTCCTCCATGGCCTTGCGTTCTGGCTGAGAGAGGGAAAACAGTCTGCCACGAGGAGGGGTAGCCCCAGGGAGCAAGTCGATGGCACAGTCATAGGCACAGTGCGGAAGAAGAACGGCGGCCCTGCTCTTGCTAAAAACTTCTTTCAGATCCCAGTACTCTGTGGGAATTTGAGATAACTCGGTGAGATCAGGAGGCTCGGCAGGAGACACAGGAGAGCTAGAGAGCAGACAAGAGGCATAGCATGCAGGACCCCATTCCACAACCTGACTTGTTACCCAGTCTATGCGAGGGTTGTGGCGGGTAAGCCAAGGAAGGCCTAGAATAACTGGGAACTCTGGTGAATGAATCAGGTGCAGGGATATTTCTTCTTTGTGACCTTGAGACTGGAGAAAGACTGGAGAAGTTACTTGGGTGACTCTTCCGTCACCTGAAGCTTGGCCATCCAGAGCAGACACAGACAGCGGGACTTCAAGAGGTGCAGTAGGGACATTGATTCTTCGGGCAAAGTGGACATCCATAAAGTTTCCAGATGCCCTGGAGTCTAACAAGGCCTGGCAAGAGTGGATGTTCTCACCCCAGGAGATGGAGACAGTGATGTAGACTCCTTGGCCGGGAAGTTCGGGAGAGAGGGTAGTCCCCGTCACAACCCTCCCTCGGCTGGATGGGGCAGTCCTTTTCCCAAGAGCTCGGGACATGATGCTCAGAAATGGCCAGGCTTGCCACAGTAGATGCAGCACTTGTCCCTCCTTCTGCGCTCCCTTTCAACTGCAGAGAGACGAGTATGGCCAACTTGCATGGGCTCTGGACAGTCACTGGAGGAGGTGGACGGACTCCAGGTTGAGGCAGTGAGGCAAAGGGAACTCAGGACTTGGTGGCACTCTCTAATCCGGTTATCAAGATGAATAGCATGCGAGATCAGAGTTTCGAGGTCACTTGGGCATCCGATAGAGGCCAGGCCATCTTTGATGTGGTCAGACAGACCATGGTGGAAGGCTGAAACCAGGGCAGTCTCATTCCATCCGCTGACTGCTGTGAGCGTCTGGAACGAGATGGCATAGTCTGCAATGCTTCCTCCTTGCCGGATGGACATGAGCTTTCTGGCTGCGTCTTTACTGATGTCCGCCTGATCGAAGACACGAAGCATCTCCTCCATAAACAGCTTGAAATCAGAGCACTCAGGTCCCTGTCTCTGCCAGATGGCTGTTGCCCAAGCTCGTGCCTTGTCAGCTAACAAAGTTACCACAAATGCAGTCTTGCGGCGATCCGTAGTGTAGGTGGTAGGCTAGAGCTCAAAGGTGAGTTGGCACTGGGTAAGGAACTCCCGGCAGTCACCGTGCTTGCCGTCATACCTCTGTGGTGCAGGAAGGCAGGGCTCGCAAGGTGAAGAAGGCAGCGTGGCAGGAGGCACTGGAGCGGGAGCAGATGGTGGAGCAGGAGGGGACAGAGGAGTCAGATGTGCCAGGGCTTTCCCAATTTGCTGAAGCAGTACCTCGTGGCGAGCAAGGGTCTCACGTTGGCTTGCAAGAATCCATCCATGAGTACCCATGGTAGATCCAAAGCGTGTTAACGCAGCCATAATTCCCTGAAGGTTAGCCGGGTAGACAGTTGAAGAAGCCTCTGCTGAGTTGGTCATGACGGAGTCTTTCTGTTAGGGTTTTGCTGGGGATCGAACCCGGGTCACTGGTGTAGTAATCCAGCAAACCCCCACTAGGCCACCAGGGGAATGACTCAAGTGCAGAGGAGTGAGGCGAGAGTAGAGTAGAAAAAACAGTTTATTAACAATGCTCCAAAAATCCAAGGCAAACAAAGGTATAATCCAACCGCTCAGAAGATACAAGGGAAAAAATAAAAAATCCAAAAGTTCAAAGTCAAAACAAAAACCAAAAATCAGAAAAGAAGAGGCAAAAATCCAAACGCTCAGAAGATCCAAAAACGGTAAATACTAAGTCCAAAAAGTCCATAAGAAAGCAAAGCACTAAAAACCACAAAGGCATAGACAAGGAACACAGAACAGAGGTTACTAATCATAAACATCACAGCACAAAGACTCCGTGACTAGAGGCCAAACTGAGGGAGTATAAATACACAAACTAAATAGAACACAGATGACAATAATGAGGACTAGGTGGGGCACAAGGCACATGGAAAAACAAAAGCACGTGGCTGTCAAAACAAAAACACAAAACACAGAAACAATAGCGGCCTCTAGCAATCAAAACAAACATGACAACAAAAAGAAATGGAAGCGGCCTCTAGAGGCCAAGATAGTCCAAGTTCTAACACTGTCACAATCAATACATTACTAATACCCCTAGAATCGGGTTCCATTGACAAAAAAATCAATACACACCAGATCCATAGGACCACTGCTGACAATGTGATGCAAGGGAGCAGCTTTCTTGCAAGGTGTTTTGTGAGTCACACACCATCCACAATTTCTGACATAGTCCTCTACATCATTGGCCAGTAGAACCTAGTTTGGAGAAGATCAGTGACCCTCTCAATGCCTAGGTGGCCCATGTCATCATGTAAAGCACACAAAACCTTTCCACGAAATTCACCAGGCAGCACGAGCTGTAAGGTCTCGTTATTGGATTTCTTGCCAACCTGACAAAGAAGTCCATCTCTCACCACCAGTCTGCCTGCCTCCCTTTTGAACATCAGCATTTCAGTGCTCATGTCTTTGCTGCTAGGCCAAACTCCATGCTTCACAGCCTCAATCACTTGCTCAAGCACAACATCCTTTCTCTGGGCTTCCATCAAGTCAGCCTTTGAGAATTGCTGCAGCATACTTAAGTGCAGCTGAGATGGAAAGGCATACACGTCAGGAATACATACTGGTGATGCACCTAACTGTTCCACATACCTGGAAGACTCATCTGAGGTTTCACTAAATTGCACCCGCTGACATATGGACTTAACGGCAGTGGAAGACATGCTTTCCCATTCACCACCCTCTTCGGGGTCAGCTATGTTGCAGGACAAGAAGTCAGCGTCTGTATTGGCTTTCACAGGCCCGTACTGTATGTCAAAATCATAGGTGGCCAATGCAGCCAGCCACCAATGACCAGTTGCATTGAGTTTAGCAGTAGTGAGTACGTAGGTTAAGGGGTTATTATCAGTGCATACCGTGAACTTGGCCCTGTAGAGGTAGTCATGGAACTTATCGATGACAGCCCACTTAAGTGCAAGGAACTCTAACTGATGGACAGGATATCTCTCTTCTGGGGAGCTCAACTTTCTGCTGGCGAAGGCCACAGGTCTTAGCCCCTCAGGATGTTCCTGATAAAGCACAGCACCTACCTCTTTAAAGCTAGCATCCGTGTGCAGGACATAAGGCTTTTCTGGATCAGCAAAAGCCAGCACAGGTGCATTTATCAGACACTGAATGATGCACTTGAAGGCATCGGTACAGGACTGGTCCTACCTTTTGTTGAATGGCTCAGACTCTTTCAAGTAGGTCTTGTTCTTATCCACACCCTGCTTCCTTCCCCGCTGGGTGGGTGCATAACCCTTTGTCAGTTCTGTGAGGGGCCTAACAATGGAGGAATAGTTTGCTATGAAGTGATGATAATACCCACAGAACCCCAAGAACGAGCGCAAAGACTTTAGGTCTGTGGGCTTCGGCCACCTGGCGACCGCCTGTATCTTTTCTGGGTCAGTCGCAATGCCATCAGTGGAGACTATGTGTCCTACATACTTTACTCTCAGCTGACAGAATTGACACTTGTCAAGGGAGAGTTTCAACCCAACCTCCTCAAGCCTGTCCAACACCCGCAGGAGGCGCTCATGTCCCTCCAATGACCAGCCAAAAACTATAAGATCATCCAAATAGACTAACACCTGGAGGAGGTTCATGTCACCCACGGCTTTTTCCATAAGTCTTTGGAATACTGTGGGTGCTCCAGTAATGCCCTGGGGCATTCTTTCGAACTGGTAAAAACCTAGAGGACAAATGAAGGCGTTTTTTTTCTTTGTCCTCATCAGCCATGGCAATCTGATAATATCTGTTCCTTAAATCGAGGACGGAGAACCACTTACTTCTAGACAAGCAGTCAAGCGCATCATCAATGCAGGGAGTAGTGTACTGGTCAGAAGTTGTATGCCTGTTAAGAGTCCTATAGTCAATGCACATTTGGATACGCCCATTTTTCTTTCTGGCTATCACAATTGGCGATGCGTACTGGCTCCGGGACTCCTTAATGATACCAGCCTGCAGGAACTCATGCAGGTGCTTATGAACATCATCAATATCGGACCAACATCCCACTCGTGCAAGGAGAACACGCTAGCTCGCGCACACAATTTTTGGCGGAGCTGATCCTTCCACTGCTGGGGTATCGGTGAGTCACCAAACTGAATAAGCTGGGGACATAACTGTGTGGATGGGGTCACAGTCTCAGCTTCAATCCTGGGTGATGGAACAACTGGATCAGCTGGACATAGTTGACCTATTACAGTCCCAACTGGGATGACTGTGTCCCTCAGTGACTCATTGTGGACCAACACAGTGAAATGGTTGACCTCTACTGTGGCACCAGGGACAACCATGGGCTGCAGCAGTACCCCGGATGGCAATGGAGTAACTGGTGAGGCTTCCACCATCAACATGTCTTTACCCACAGGCCTCCTCAACTCAACTTCACAGGTTGCACAACACTCACCCCCAGGAGGTAAGTTGAGAGACCCTGGACCCATCCATTTCACACTTCCCACTTCATCTTCTTCTCCCTCAATGTTGGACTGGTTCGGGAGAAAGACGGAAGCCTTTGCTTTTATACCCAAAGTCTGACCAATGTCCACCCCGGCTGTGTCTCTGCACAGTCTGGCTAACCTCTGGAACAGGTTGGTGTTGGTGCCCAGGATTACCGGAGTCGGCTCAGGACTTTGTGGGCTCGGACAAATCAGAGCCAAGATGGAGATGGTTTTATTCATGCCTGTGGCTTTCTTGGGAAACTCCATATCCACCACCACATATCTCAGGTAGGGGTAACTTGCGTCACTCAATTTCCATATTGCTAACCCAGACACTGGCTGGATCGGCACATGAGGTAAGTGGAGCTTGTACCAATGTTCAAAGATGATTGTGACTTGTGAACCACTATCAAGAAGGGTGTCACACTGTTGGCCATTGATCTTGATGGGAATTACAGAAGAAGGCCCAATCAGCCCTTGTGGAATGTCTCTCTTCAGAGTGGCCACTTTGCTTTTCTTAGCCGCACAGACTGTGTGGCCATTTTCTGTCCGTGGTGCAGTCGGCTCACCCTGTTTAGCTTTTCTCAATGAGCGTATCAACTTTTGGATGACTTTGGCCTGATTCTCTGGATTTCTACATTTTGCAGAAAAGTGGCCAATCTCACCACAACAATAACAGAAATTTCCATCTGGATCGCTAAATGTTTGCTGTCTGACCTCACTCTGAGCATGCCTAATTGGTTCTATTTTTAAAGCTGCAGCAGGAACATCAGATGCTCTTGACCTTTTAGCTGTCAGGTGATTTTGCAGTTTTTTTTACCTGTTTTTTCAAGGCAGCTACTTCCGTGTTAACACATGTCTCAGTGACAGGCACTTTTATCACTCGCTCGGGTTCTTTGTTATCAGCTGAGACTTGGCTATTTGTAGCCGTCATAGCAGTGAACATTGCTTTCAGTTCTTTAATATCAGATTTCAAACCTCGAATCTCCACCTCCCTACTATCTGTGTCAGCGTTTGCATGGCCCCGTCACACAGATAAGTTGTTTCCTCCATGCAGACTCATACTCCTCTTTGCTGCAGATTTTGCTCAAATGCTGCAAGAAAGATGGCGGACGCTCCCTCCTTTCCCTCAACTTGAGCTGAACCAACATCATGTCGGAGTGCACTGCACTTCTGAGCAATTGCTTCACTCGAGCACGCTCTGCTTGGTCCGGTGGAAGACCTCCCCTGCGAACCACTCGGGTTAAAGACAACTCTAACCATCTCAAGAAATCAGACAATTTTTCCTTGGGTTGCTGTTGCAGCAACCGAAAAGCAAAACACAGGTCTTTGCCTGTCTCAGCAGACCCAAACGCACTCTCAATGGCTTCTAAACACTGCTCTGGACTTACCTTAGAGTCAGTGTCCCGAACAGCTTTCACCATGGCCAAAGCAGGGCCTTTAAGACTCTCCATTATGCACCATCTTTTCTCCTTGGAAGAGCAATCACTCTCTTCAACCATAAGGTGCGCATGTTCTAACCAGTGCTCTAATGCCTCTTCCCCAACCGGGGTAGGCAGAGTTCCCAAAAACAGTCGCAAGCGGTGATAACTGCTATTCCCGCCAGACGGTTTCTCCATCTTGGCTAGCAAATCACCCACAACATGGATAATGGACTCTAGGGAACTACCAGGGGCTGCTTGACCAGACCCCTCCACTGGTGCACCCTGTGGCTCTTCAACCACATCTACATCTTCAGACACCATGACCAGGTTCCACGCCTCTGTGTCACCCTCAGGCATCACTTCGGAAGGGACTTTACTGGAGTCAACCTTCTCTCTGCACTCACAGAGAACAGTTAAATGATCAAGCTTTCGATTGAAATTCCGCCCTCGTACTCGGACTCACCCCAAAGCTTTGATCGTTTCCATGGTTGTTTCAATCTGGGCAACCTCAACTCCCTCTGGAACCAGGACCATTAAGGAGTGGGTCTCATCCAGTCCTTCCCCACGACACCACTGCTTGAGCTTATTTACTAGTTCTGAGTTGCTAATCCGAGTCTCCATTTTTACTTAGCCTTTTAGATCTCTCAATTAACTATGCTAGCTATTTGTTTTTGAATATTTGAATAGTTCACACACACAAAAAAATCCTTACATTTGAAACAATTTTTTTTCTCTCTAAGTTAAAGTCACTAATCACCTATTTAAGCATTAATTAACGCATCCCGGACGAGCCCCCATTTTATGTAGTGCCCTCTAGGTGACTGGTCTATACTTACTGATGTGCGCTCCCCAAGTTCTTTGAAATCTGTATATTAATTAATTAACTAATGCTGGAAAGTAAGTGAACTGTAATTTTCTTTAATTTATGAACTGTTATTTATGTTTTTAATCACTCCTGTACGTAAATGAAATATAAACTGAATTAATTCTCTCACTGATAGGTACCCTTTAAGTTTTACACTTACACGTCCAAGCACTCTTAACACAACCCTACTATTCTCTGATCTGTTTACACAAATATCAATATCACCAATATTTATAAGAGGAAATGTGAAAAAAGTAGGAAAAGGTAAGTTTTGACTATTTAATGGAAAATTTGGACACAATCAGACAGATATGTAAATAATAGAAAATAAAATAAAAAAATATAGTAACTCAAGTACAAATCCTTGCCTTAAATGTTCCTTTCGATAAAAAAAACCCTCAAATAACTGTTCCTCTGTCAGTTCAAATAAACACAAATGTCTCTTCAATATTTACACTCAACCCTTCAGTTTCAAAAGCACAAAAAATACTACCCTTAGAGCCGGAAATTTTATTAACTAAAGGAAAATAAAATGGGTCCCCGATGTGTTTGAGGAGCGATGCAGGCCTGGGTTGACACTTGGGTACGTGGGAGCCGGAATAACTAAAATGGCTGCTTTGCGCCGAAGCGCAGAAAAGAAAATGAACTCACTGCAATGATGGCATCGTCTCATCCTTTCTGCAGCAGCGCGTTGCTGAGGCATGGGCTGTAGATGACTCTTCAGTTCTCCAGGTAACATCCATTGTAGACACTCTCCACCAGTTCTCTCTTGCAGGTCTGGTCCTCGCAGCAGGATGACATAGGCCTCACCGAGTAGAGTAGCCAAGTGAGCTGCTCATCTGTGAAGTCCGTGAAATAAGCTAGCGCAGGCTACCTAGCTTCTAGCTGTACTTCTGGTTGAACACTCTTTTCCAGAGTCCTCTTCGTTTCAACAGGATGCTGAGTCAACATGAACTGCAACACAAGACTCACTGTTTGTTTATCTCACGCACTTCCATCAACCAGTGTCTTTTCTTCTCCTCCTCTTGTTTTCACGCCATAACGTTTTTCCACCATGCAGCTCCTCCCTCTCCTCTTCGTTTCTGGTTCCGGCCGACCTCTCACCCCGACTGCCGATTGGCTCTCCCACAGGTAAGTAAACCTAACTAATTTATAATTTTACCTTTAAATATTACTTTTACATTCTTTTAACACAAAAATATAAATTTCTTACTGGAAATAAGAAAATAAAACAAAAATAAAAATGAGTGCATAGTATTATACCAGGTGGGTGTAGCACAGAAGCACAGCAGGTCAGAACTGAGTTCTCAATAACTCTTTTATTTTCAGCTTTTCAGTGTTCGCTCATACACACACACACACACACACACACACACACACACACACACACACACACACACGTTCTGGTTGGGAGAGCTCCCTTCCTCTGCTCGCCCTCTCTTCTTATAGGGCGCGGTCACTGAGGAAGACACACAAACACAGGTTAATTCCCGTCAGGTGCAGTGATTCTGCCACTTACCTTCCCTGACTCCGCCCTCCCTTCACAGACCGATGCTTGACCACACCCCCACTGCCATATACCCCCACCGCCCGACTCAGGCCGGGGAGCCGTCTGGCCTGCAGCCGACTCCCCCCCCCCCTTGATGGGAGAGGAAATCCGCCACGACCATCTGCGCCCCCAGCCTGTGGACCACCTCGAACTTAAATGGCTGGAGTGCCAGATACCAACGGGTGATCCATGCGTTGGCATCCTTCATGCGGTGGAGCCATTGCAGGGGTGCGTGGTCCGACCAGAGGGTGAAAGGGCACCCCAGCAGGTAGTAGCGGAGGGCGAGGACCGCCCACTTGATGGCAAGGCATTCCTTCTCTATGGTGCTGTACCTGTCCTCGCACACCGACAGCTTGCGGCTGATATACAGCACTGGATGGTCCTCCCCCTCCACCTCCTGGGACAGAACAGCCCCCAGTCCTCTGTCCAATGCATCTGTCTGCAAAACAAAGGGGAGAGAAAAGTCAGGGGAGTGTAATAGTGGCCCCCCACACAGTGCAGCCTTTACCTTAGAGCAGGGCTTTTCAAAGTGTGGGGCGCGCCCCCCCTGGGGGGCGCCAGAGTTCTTCAGGGGGGGCGCAACGTGAGAGACAAAATGGATCGGTTTTTAGCTGTCTATGGTTTTTAGTACCTAAAGCTACAGTGAGTGAGGAGACAAAGTCTGGGCCAAGCAAAAAAACAGAGCCTCCAGGATGTTGCGATTTGCAACTTCAGCGCAAATTCAACCAATCCCCGCAAATTCAGGGCGGTGTTGCAATTATATCCAATCACCGCAACTTTCCCGCAAATTTGACCAATCGTTGGCATCGTCTTGAGGTGACGTCGACAAACTACCTTCCGCCTTACTTCCGTGTGTTCAAGAGAAGCAGCATGCGCGTCGTGTTGCCAGATTGGATGATTTCAAGTGCATTTTGGCGGGTTTTGAACATATTTTGGACTGGAAAACGTCAGCAGTATCTGGCAACACTGAAAGTGTGTTATGTTTACAGTGAAGGACTGTGTGCACTTTATTTTTTTTTTTTACTTAATACAAGAAGTTAATGGATGCCAACATTTTTGCCAAAATGGTATTTTATTTTCCATTGTTTAGGCAGCTTCAGCATCATACTGTGAGATTCTGTTCAAATTGTTTTTTTCTTCTATGAAGCCTGAGCCATTTATTTTATTAGTTTATAATTATTGTTTAATTTAGTCTTCAGGAGAGACTGCCTGCACACAGTACTAGTATTAATAGGTTTTTTTTTCTTACATGAAAGCTGAGGCATTTATATTATATTTTAAGGTAACTTCATGTTGTGCTGTGAGGTTTGTTTGTGTGTATATGTAAATGTAAATAAAGACAATTGCAACGGGAGCATGTGTATCGTGCCTATGTATTATAACTCTGCCCGTAGCTCCGGGCGGACCGTGCCACTGGCACCACAAGGGGGGGGGTGTTTTCCCAAACGTCAACATTAACTTAAACAATCCCATAACATCTCCCCTTTTTTAGATAAAAACTTTTGCCTTCTTTCTTCTCCCCCCCTCTTTTTTTTTTTGTAATCAGCAAAATTAGTGAACTGGTCCCAATGAGGTGCTGACTAAAAACAATGAAAAAAAATAAAAAAAATAAAAAAATAAACATTAATGGAGGCAAACTACTAATGGTAAACAAAACAGGTTCACAAGTTCAGTCTGCTTGGCCTTCTGACCAGTCTGCCACTGGATGTCCTGTGCTCTGGCACAGGAGGTGGATGGTTCAGCGGCTGGTGCAGGTCAGTCTTGCTGTGTGCAGAATCACCCGAGGGCTGGTTCAGGGCACTTCGCCGGAGTGGCCTGACGGGAGTGACTTCCTGGACCCCCGTGACACCACCAGTGTTGTGATCTGTCATGTCAGGTTGTCGGTTAACGGATGGGCTGCTGTGCTGCATATGCTGTTGCCCAGGAGCAGGGCTGGTCACTACTCTTTCTGCTGGCCGCAGGTCCACACGGTTGCGCCGGTAAAGGGTCCCCTCGACGTCCACGAGGTATGACCTGGGACCGACTTGTTGCAGGCAAACTCCCTGCCTCCATTTACCGGTCCTGTCTCCAGGCAGGGGCTTCATCCTTATGTCCTTGCCAATACACAGCTCAGGAAGGTCCCTGGCCGCCCTGTCATACCAGAACTTGGCTGTCTGGTGTTTTGTCCTCAGCTGCTCTGGAACTCCAGTGACCACACTTGGCCCAAGAAGTGTGTCAGTGACAGGTAGTGGGGTTCTTAGTCTTCGAGACATCAGTCTCTGTGCTGGACTACTATGCATGCCCTCTGTCGGTGTGTTCCTCCACTGCAAGATGGCCAACCATGGGTCACCACCCGCACTAGCTGCCTTCTTGCACAAGTTTTTTACAATCTTCACAGCTGACTCGGCTTTGCCATTAGATTTCGGGTGCCTTGGTGAAGACTTGACATGGTCAAAGTCCCATTCTCTTGCAAACCTCCTAAATGTCTCACAATCAAACTGAGGACCGCAGTCTGTTATCACTCGATCAGGCTGTCCGTGTCGAGCAAACTGTGCCTTGCATCTCCGCACTGTGGTTTCAGATGAGAGGTCTGGGAGCAGTTCGATCTCCCAGAAGTCTGAGTAGTGGTCAACCATGAGCAAGAAGTCTTTGCCTGCTTGTTTGAATAAGTCCATGCTGAGGATCTGCCATGGCCGTGTTGGAAGTGCATGCGACATCATCGTCTCTTTCTGTTGCTCGCGTGCATATTCATTACATGCTGAGCACTGGCTGACATGGTCTTTGATCTCACCTTGCATGTTGGGCCAATACAGTGTCTCCTTTGCCTGCCTGTAACAGGCATCTCCACCCACATGGCTGGCGTGTATGCGCGTCAACATTTCTGCACGCAATGATTTTGGGATGATCACCCGCTGGCTCTGGAAAAGTACTCCGTCCTGCACGCTGATCTCGTCCCTGAACGTCCAGTATTCTCTGATGGCCAGTGGCGTGTCCTCCCTCAGCTCTGGCCATCCCTGTAGCACTGCCGCTGTCAACAATTGCAGGGTTTCGTCCGCAGCAGTGTGTTGTCTGATCTGAGTCAGGCGCCGGTTGGTGACATTCAAATAGCCTGCCTGGTTGATATGTTGTGCATCATCCTGCACCCTCTGCAGGCTGCAGACCATGTGTCTATTGTACTCTGTGTCTGTCCCCTGTGGTGAGGCCATGGCTCTGCTTAATGTGTCACTAATATGCATATCTGGCCCTGGCTTGTACACAACCCTGAGGTTGTAGTTCTGGAGTGAGAGCAGCATGCTCTGGAGCCACTTGGGCGCAGTAAGGAGGGGCTTACTGAAGATGGCAATGAGTGGCTTATGATCGGTTTCTGCCGTGATCTCCCCACGGCCATACAGGTAATAATGGAAGCGCTGGCATGCAAAGACGATACTCAGGCACTCCTTTTCGATTTGTGCGTAATTTTGTTCCGCTTGAGTCAGTGCTCTCGACGCATACCCCACTGGCAGGCCTTCCTGGAACAGACAGCAGCCAAGGCCCTTTTGGCTTGCATCACTCTGTATGGTCACTGGCTTGGCCACGTCATAGTACTTGAGGATTGGAGCTGTGGTGACGAGGCGCTTGATCTCCTCAACTGCAGCATCGTGCTTGGGTAGCCAATGCCATGGGACGTCTTTGTCCAACAGCCTCCATAGGGGCTCGCATATCTCAGAGAGCTGTGGCATGAACCTCGCCAGGTATGTAACGAAGCCTATGAATCACTGGACCCCCTTGGCATCTGTGGGGTGTGGCATCTGCTGAACTGCCCTGATTTTCTCTGGATCCGCTCTGAGCCCGTCTGCCGATAGAATGTGCCCATGGAACCTGACTTCTCTGACTCTGAACTGCAATTTCTTTAGACTCAGCCGCAGCTTGACCTCCCTGCACCTCTCCATGAGCGCTATTAGCTTTGCATCATGGTCCTGTACGGCCTCTTCATCCGACTCTCCACAGCCGATGATGAGTATGTCGTCTGCGATTGGCTCCACCCTGCTGAGCCCCGATAGTAGCTCGTGCTGCTTTCGCTGGTATATTTCTGGGGCCACTGACACTCCAAATGGCAGTTTTAACCAGCGTTTCCTGCCCCAGGGTGTCCAGAAAGTGGTTGTGTAGCTGCTTTCTTCATCCAGTCTACACTGCAAAAAAGCGTCACGTGCATCTACAAGGGTGAAAATGCGAGCCTTGGGCAGTTTGTGTAGCACATCCTCGAGTGTTGGCATTATATAATGCGACCTCTTCAACGCAGCATTTAGTGCCTTGGGGTCTATGTATATCCTCAGCTTCTCTGGCTGTCTGACAATTACCATGTTGCTAATCCACTCTGTTGGATCTGACACAGAGACCAGGTGACCCTCTCTTTCATACTTGTCCAACTGTTCCTTGACCGCATCCTTTAGCGCCACTGGCACGTTGCATGGGGAAGCCTGCACTGGAGGTACATTTTTGTCTAGCTCAAAATGAACCTCCCCTGGGAGTGATTCAACTGGGCCATTGAACACGTCGTTGTAAGTCTGCACGAAGTGCTGTCTGGTTAGTGGCACTGGGCTGCTATGCCCTACCGCTAGGAGCTCCTCTGGGATGGTGAACTGCACCAACCCGAGTCGCTCGCAGGTGTCACCCGACAGCAGCGGCCTTTGCCTGCTCTTTACTATCTCGAATGTCAGCTCATGGGCTTTCCCTTTCACTACACTCTCCGTTTTGAAAATGCCATAAGAGCAAATTGATTGGCTAGAGTACAGAACCAACCTGGTTTGGCTGGGCAGTAGTTTCGTCCCGGGTGCCAGCCTCCTCATGTCTGCTAAGCTCATCACATTGCATGTCGCGCCCGTGTCCAGCTGGCATCTTTGAAACACTCCGTTCATCTTGATATTGGCAAACCATTTTTTTCCACATCCTTGAACTGCACCTGAGCTCTTCACCATGTATATGTGAGCCTCATCATCCTCTGCATCTTCAGTGTCTGCCACATTGAGCCGTCGAGTGTTTTGTTCTTTCCTCATGCACACTTTTGCAAAGTGATTTGCTGTTCCACAATTGCGACAGTTTTTTCCATATGCTGGGCAGAACTTTGATCCCCACTTGTGTGCACCTCCACAAAATCTGCAAGCAGTATTGTCATTTGCACGCATTACTTGCTGTTGAGGCCTATCAGAGCGTTCCTGCCTGGTTTGGACTCGTGGCCGACGGCCATCTGTTGCATTGACTGCCTCCACTGGTCTCTCCTGTGTCATTGCCTTCATTCTCAAATCAGTCATCTCTGCCGCCCGACATATCTCTATTGCTGAGGTCAGGGTGAGGTCTCTCTCTCTTAGCAGGCGGCGGTGCACACTCTCATCGCACACACCTAGGACGACTCTGTCTCTTATTAATTCATCCCTAAGCTGTCCGTACTCACAGGAGCCCGCCTTTTCCCTCAGCCTTGTCACGAACGCATCGATGGGCTCCCCTTCGTCTTGCTTACAGTTGCCAAAAACATATCTCTCAAATATGACGTTTTTAGCAGGCTTGAAATACGTTTCAAGAGCATTGAGAATGGCATCCACATCCTTTCCTTGTTCGGCTGTAAGTCCCAAATTATGTTTGTATATGTGTCGACACTCGCTGCCCATCAGTCTCCGCAAGGTTGCTGCTTGTACCTCCTTCTCTTTCTCTTTCAATCCGGCAGCAAGCATGTAGTCTTCAAATTCAGCTCTGAAGTCATCCCAGTTGCTTGCAAGGTCTCCTGTCATCTTCATCTCTCCCGGTGGTGGTATCCCAGACGCCATGGTGAGTAGTTGTTAGCTTAGCCCGCTGCTAGCAGTGACTCTTCAACACGTCTTCAACTTCTGCTCCGATCACTATTTTCGTCTGATATACTCTGTGTAAGTATCTGTGTAACTATCCAGTATAGGTTCTAGGTACTTCTGACACCATGTTTGTGTGTATATGTAAATGTAAATAAAGACAATTGCAACGGGAGCATGTGTATCGTGCCTATGTATTATAACTCTGCCCGTAGCTCCGGGCGGACCGTGCCACTGGCACCACAAGGGGGGGGGGGGTTTCCCAAACGTCAACATTAACTTAAACAATCCCATAACAAGGTTCTATGCACTTTAACTTTTGAACCAACAGGTGCATTTGGATAAGTAAAGCCTATTTTTCTGCATTTTTGTAGTCCTGGTAATCTTTTATATTGGTAAAGTTGTTTATAGGACCATTTCTCTTTGTTTTTTTAATCAATAGTTTTTCAGTAATAACTTAATATTTAACATATCACTCAATTTTAATCACAAAAAGAGAAAATCGCAACAATTTCTCGCAACTTTCACTTCCTCCCGCAATGTAATCGCAACAAAAACCTAAAAAACACCGCAACTTTCATCGCAATTTTTTGGAAAACCCCCCGCAACATCAGACATTTTAGCCCACAACAATCACAAAAAAGGCCCGCGGAATCCTGGGGGACTGGAAAAAGAAGGAAGTATGACCACGATTATTTAAAGTTTGGATTTTCATGGACTGGATCTGAAGATGCTCCACTGCCACAGTGTGTTGTCTGCCAAGAGATGCTAGCTAATGATGCTATGGGATGTTTAAAATGTGTAAAACAAGATGTTTTAAAAAGCACAGATGTTTAAAATGTGAAAAAGAAAAAAATAATGTGTACAACAATCATTTTTTTAAAAATACGAATGGAACATTAAGTATAGCAACAACAAAAATTGTAAGGGGGGCGCTGTTGTTTATTTGCTCTCTGAGGGGGGGCTGACTCTCCCACACTTTGAAAACCCCTGCCTTAGAGAAAGCCCGCTGGCATTGCTTGGTCCACTGGACCGGATCTGGTGCCCCCTTTTTAGTCAGATCAGTCAGTGGGCTGGTGATGTCTGAATAATTAGGTATAAACCTACGATAGTAGCCAGCCCCAGGAACTGTCTCACCCCCTTTTTGGTCTTGGGCCTTGGGCAGGCCACAATCGCTGCTGTCTTATTGATTTGGGGACACACCTGCCCATTGCCCAAGTGGAAGCCCAGATACCGTACTTCCACCCGCCCAATCGCACACTTCTTTGGGTTGGCTGTGAGCCCCGCTCGCCTCAGCGACCCAAGGATGGCCCTTAGGTGTTCTAGGTGCCGCGGCCAGTCATTACTATAAATAATAATGTCGTCCAGGTATGCAGCTGCATAGGTGGCGTGGGGGCGGAGGACCCTGTCCATAAGCCGCTGGAACGTAGCGGGCACCCCAAACAGCCCAAAAGGAAGTGTGACAAACTGGTGTAAGCCAAACGGTGTGGAAAAGGCCGTTTTCTCTTGGGATAGCGGAGTCAAGGGGATCTGCCAATATTCCTTTGTCAAATCCAGTGTCGAATAAAAGTGAGCCGTGCCTAGTCGATCGAGCAATTCGTCAATACGAGGCATTGGGTATGCGTCAAACTTAGACACCGCGTTGACTTTTCTATAGTCCACACAGAACCAGACCGACCTGTCAGCCTTGAGAACCAAGACCACCGGGCTGCTCCAGTCACTGTGGGACTGCTCGACGATGCCCATTTTGAGCATAGCCTCGAGTTCTTCCCGAACTGCCTTTTTCTTGTGTTCGGGCAGTCTGTAAGGGCGGCTGCATGCTACTACCCCCGGGGGCGTTTCAATGTGGTGTTCTATGAAGTGGGTGCGGCCGGGCAGGGGCGAGAACACGTCAGAAAATTCTGTTTGCAACTGGGCTACCTCCGTGAGCTGGGTCGGGGAGAGGTGGTCTCCACAGGGGACCGGAGTGGTGGGGGATGTCAGTTTTCCCTTTTGAACCTCCGGCCCCAGCTCCGCCTTCTCTGGAACCACCGACACCAATGCCACGGGGACCTCCTCATTCCAAAGTTTTAACAGATTGAGGTGGTAAATCTGTAACACCCCACCCCTGTCCCTTTGCCTCACCTCATAGTCGACGTCCCCGACTCACCGTGTGACCTCAAAGGGTCCTTGCCACCTGGCAATTAATTTGGAGCTCGACATGGGCAACAACACGAGTACTTTATCTCCCGGTGTGAACTCCCTAAGGCGCATGCCCCTGTCGTACAGATGGACTTGATGTTCTTGGGCCTGCCGCAAATTCTCCTGGGTTAAGTGCATGAGTGTGTGGAGTTTGGCGTGCAGGTTGATAACGTACTGAATTTCATTTTTACTTGTTGAAGGTCCCGCCTCCCAATTTTCACACAGCACATCTAGAATGCCATGCGGCTTACACCCATATAATAATTTGAACAGGGAGAACCCCGTGGAGGCTTGTGGGACCTCTCGCACTGCGAATAACAGGGGCTCGAGCCATTTATCCCAGTTGCGTGCATCCTCGCTTACAAATTTTTTAATTATGTTTTTGAGGGTGCGGTTGAACCGTTTGACTAAGCCATCCATTTGTGGGTGATAAACACTGGTGCAGATAGGCTTAATTCCCAGTAACCCATACAGTTCGTGCAGTGTGCGTGACATAAACGTAGTGCCTTGATCAGTCAGAATCTCTTTGGGGATTCCGACTTGGGAGATGATGCGGAAGAGTGCTTCCGCAATACTGCGTGCTGAGATATTGTGAAGAGGCACTGCTTCCGGATATCGCGTTGCATAGTCTACCAGAACTAAAATAAAGCGATATCCTCGTGTTGACCGATCTAATGGCCCGACGAGCTCCATCCCAATTCTTTCAAACAGGGTCTTGATTAATGGCAGAGGGTGCAGAGGCACTTTTGAAATGGCCGCTGGATTTACTAATTGGCATTCACAGCACGCCGTACACCACCTATGGACATCGCCGCGAATCCCTGGCCAATAGAATCGGGCCATTATTCGGGCTAGTGTCTTATCCTGTCCTGAGTGTCCGGCCATGGGATTGAAGTGAGCCACCTGGAATATAGATTCCCGGCGGCTCTTTGGGATTAAAAGCGGAGTTATCGGCTCCTTAGTCTGAGTGTCCTGCGTCACTCTGTATAATCTATCCTTAAAAATGGAGAAATAGGGGAAGGATGGGGTGGTGTTTGGCTGGAGCATTTGACCATCAATTACTTTCACTTGGTCAAACACATGCTGCAGAGTCTCGTCTCATGACTGCTCTAACGGGAAATCCGTGAGGGATTCCCCGAGAGAGGAAGGAGGAGCCTGCTGCTCCTCACTCTGATGCGGTGATGACGTGGACGGCTCTGTGACAGCTGCTCCCGCCAAAGCCACACCGGGACCTCCCCCCGCTAAATTATGGCAGGACCCACTCTTCACTAGATGAGTCATTAATTCCCTGAATCCCGGCCAATCAGTCCCCAAAATTATCGAGTGGGTAAGGCGAGGATTAACCACCGCCTGCACTCTAAATTTCTCCCCTCGAAATAGAATGTGGACCGACACTAAAGGGTAGTTGTGAACATCCCCATGCACACACAACACCTTCACCAATTGTGGTCTCCCCAATGCCTCCTCTTGCACCAGGCTTTGGTGGCTTGAGGTCTGATTATAGCCGGAGTCCACCAAAGCCTGATACGTATCCCCTTGAATACTCACTGGTATGCGACACATTCCGGCCCGATCGAGGGTGGTCCCTGGCATGTTGGGGATCCGGACCACCGTGCCCACCTCCAAGCACTGATACTGGAGGTGCCCCGGTTCCCCGCAGCACCAGCATGCCAGCCCAGGCTCTCTCTCTACACCGGTGTTCCGGAGATCACTCACCTGAGGGGGGGAAGACACAGACACAGAAGTTGGAAACGGTAGGACACCGCAGGTGCGGCGGGCCAACTGGGGTGGAGCCGGCCCCCGCCTCCGCAGTGGGGGAATGGGGCAAGGTCAAGGAACAGAAGGGGGGAGAGAGATAGGGGAGAAGGGGAGACATGCTGTCCTGCCATCGGAACGGCCGCCATATGGTCCTCCGCCAGCTTGATGGCCTGATCCAGCAATGCCGGGCGATGGCACTGGACCCACTCTGCGGTTCCTTCTGGAAGTCGAGCGATGAATTGCTCCAGCGCCGTTCCAGATCGATGATTCCCTTGGCATCATGGTTGTTGGCCCTCAGCCACTGCCGGCAGGTGTCCCGGAGTTGCTGGCCAAATGCGAATGGCCAGCCGACCTCCTCCAGGCACAGAGCGCGGAAGCGCTGCCGCTGCTGCTCCGGGGTGTGACCCACACGCTGGAGGACGGCCCTGTGGAAGTCCGCGTAGACCAGCTGGCTGTCAGCGGGGAGCTCTAGTGCGGCCAGCTGCACCTCGCTCGTTAGCAGGGGGAGGAGGCGCGCCGTGCGCTGTTCCACCGGCCAACCCCATGCCTCGGCTGCCTGCTCAAAAAGAGCGAGGAAGGCTTCAGGATCATTCTGCGGACCCATCTTTGTTAGTGTGAGGTGGGGAGAGTCTGCGGCGGTGGTGATCTGGGCTCCCGCCGATGCGAGCAGGTGCCTGAATGCCTGGTGATCTTCCTGTTGCGCCAGCACCAGGGCTTCGAAGCATTGTTCTTGCTCCTTCCGGAGGGCAATCAGCGCCTGGTGCTGGCTCTGTTGGGCCGTGGCAAGGGCATGGACCAGGTCCTGGAAGGGGGAGGACTCCATGTGGCTGTTCCCTTCTGCACTATCCCGGGTTTCAGCACCACTGTAGTATTATACCAGGTGGGTGTAGCACAGAAGCACAGCAGGCCAGAACTGAGTTCTCAATAACTCTTTTATTTTCAGCTTTTCAGCATTCGCTCATACACACACACACACACACACACACACACACACACACACACACGTGTTCTGGTCATGAGAGCTCCCTTCCTCTGGTCTCCCTCTCCTCTTATAGGGCGCGGTCACTGAGGAAGACACACAAACACAGGTTAATTCCCGTCAGGTGCAGTGATTCTGCCACTTACCTTCCCTGACTCCGCCCTCCCTTCACAGACCGACGCTTGACCATGCCCCTGCTGCCACAGAGTGCTTTTTTTTTTCTAAATTTCCATAGGGTTACACATGCAAACCACACAGAAAGGCCCCAGTCAGCCTTAAGGCTCAAATCCAGAACATTCTTGCTGTGGTGTGACAGTGATAAACACTGCACCACCGTGCCACCCCAATTCAATTCAACTCGATTCACCCACACACCACCTGTAGTTGCTTACCCTGTGCAGGGTCATGGGCAAGCTGGAGCCTATCCCAGCTGACTATGGATGAGAGGCGGGGTACACCCTGGACACCCTTGCCAGATCATCGCAGGGCTGACACATAGAGACACATTCACACCTACAGTCAATTTATAACCACCAATTAGCCTAACCTGCATGTCTTTGGACTGTGGGGGAAACCGGAGCACCCAGAGGAAACCCATGCAGACACGGGTAGAACATGCAAACTCCACACAGAAAGGCCCCTGTTGGCCACTGGGCTCGAACCCAGAACCTTCTTGTTATGAGTCGACAGTGCTAACCACTACACCATGATACCACCCTCAATTCAATTCAATTCAATTCAATTCAATTCAATTCAATTCAATTCAATTATTTACTGTATATAGAGTTTTTAACACTGGACATTGTTACCAAGCAGTTTTACAGAAATCTGGATGTATATTTAACTTTAGGTCCCTAATGTGCAAACCAGAGGTGACAGTGGCAACATGATAAGACTTGTTGATAAGACAACATGAAAAAGAAAATGAGAGGAACCAGACTCAAAAGAGATTCTGTCCTTTGCTAGGTCAATGGGCAGGAGGGGACATGTCATCAGTCTACCTACCAGCATGTTTTTGGGAGGTGGGAGAAAACTGACAAACTCTACAGAGACAGTAACCTGAGTACAGCATTAAACTAGGATCCTGCAGCTGTGAGACACATAATTGGAAGCTTGGTGGATGGCACTGTTTTACCTTGGGGAACCGAAATGCACCATTTATTTCCCCTCCAGTTTCTCCCTACCTCCCAGAAAGCATGCTGATAAGTGGACTGGCTACTCTAAATCACCAAATTAATAACAGATTCTGCAATCTTTATGCAAAACTTTATACAGTTATCTATTAAACCAAGTCTAAGGTCTGTGAAAGTACATTAAATTACAACCACAATTCCAAAAAAGTTGGGACACTGTCCATCCATCCATCCATCCATCCATCCATCCATTATCTGTAGCCGCTTATCCTGTCCTACAGGATTGCGGGCAAGCTGGAGCCTATCCCAGCTGACTATGGGTGAGAGGCGGGGTACACCCTGGACAAGTCGCCAGGTTATCACAGGGGAAACCCTATATTTCATTTAAAATAATATAATAATAACATATCAAATGTTGAAACTGAGAAATTTTTACTGTTTTCTGAAAAATATATGTTCATTTTGAATTTGATGTCAACAACAGAAAAGTTGGGACAGGGGCAACAAAAGATTGAAAAAGCTGTGTAATGCTAAGAAAATCTAATTTGGTTAATTGGCAACAGGTCAGTAACATGATTGGGTGTAAAAAGAGCATCCCAGAGAGGCTGAGTCTCTCAGAAGTAAAGATGGGGAGGGGCTCACCGCTCTGTGAAAGACTGTGTGGGCAAACAGTGCAACATTTTAAGAATAACGTTCCTCAGTGTAAAATTGCAAAGAATTTGGGGATCACATCATCCATGGTACATAATATGATTAAAAGATTCAGAGAATCTGGAGAAATCTCTGTATGCAAGAGGCACGACTGAAAACTAACATTGGATGCCTGTGATCTTCAGGCCCTCAGGCAACACTGCATTAAAAGCAAACACGTGTCTGTAGTGGAAATCACTGTATGGGCTCAGGAACACTTCAGAAAACCATCCTCTGTGAAAACAGTTCATTACTGCATCCACAAATGCAAGTTAAAATCATATATAAATAATATCCAGAAACACTGCCAGCTTTTCTGGGCCCAAGCTCTTTTACGATGGACTGAGATGAAGTGGAAAACTGTCCTGTGGTCTGATGAATCAAAAGTAGAAATTCTTTTTAGAAATCATGGACACCGCATCCTCCAGGCTAAAGAGGAGAGGAACCATCTGGCTTGTTATCGGTGTACAGTTTAAAAGCCAATATCTGTGATGGTATGAGGGTGCATTAGTGTACATGACATGGGTAGCTTGTATATCTGGGAAGGCATCATTAATGCTGAATGATATATACATGTTTCAGAGCAACATGCTGCTATCCAGACAAAATCTTTTTCAGGGAATGCCTTCCTTCTTTCAGCAAGACAATGCCAAACTGTTTTCTGCACATATTAAAACTGCATGGCTCCGTAGTAAAAGAGTCCGGGTGCTAAACTGGCCTGCCTGCAGTCTAGACCTGTCTCCCATTTAAAACATTTGGTGCATTATGAAGCACAAAATATGACAAAGGAGACCCAAACTGTTGAGCAACTGAAATTGTATATCGGGCAAGAATGGGACAACATTTCTCTTTCAAGCAATTGGTCTCCTCAGTTCCCAAACATTTACAGAGTGTTTTTAAAAGTTGAGGTGATTCAACACAGTGGTAAACATGCCTCTGCCCCAACTTTTTTGAAATGTGTTGCTGACATCAAATTCATAAGCATATATTCATGAGCATAAATTCATGAGCATATATTTTTCAAAAAACAATAAAATTTCTCAGTTTCAACATTTGATATGTTGACTTTGTACTATTTTCAATGAAATATAGGGTTTCCATGATTTGCAAATTATCACATTCTGTTTTTATTTACAGTTTGCACAGTGTCCCAACTTTTTTTGGAACTGGGGTTGTACATAATGCAAGTTATTTATTAACTGCCACTTGTCCAAAAAAAAAAAAAAATTCAATCAATCAATCAATCAATCAATCAATCAATCAATCAATCAATCAATCAATCAATCAATCAGAGGTTCTTTATCCCCAACAGTACCACAGACCCGTGTTAGATTCAAAGGGACTGAATGTACACAGTATGACTATTCAGCAAGAAAGAAGGCAATTGAGAAAACTATTGTTTTCTTGTAATGTTGGAAGCCTTGTTGCTGCTTAGTGTGCAAAAAAATAAAATAAAATAAGAAGTCTGGGATAGAACTGAATTTTGGTGATCAGTGAGACTCGACAAATCTCAACAAATTTGTAAATCTAAAACAAATATATTGTACCAACAAAACTTCACAGAAATTTCACATAACACAGCCTGTCATATTCTATAGTACAGATGATAAATAACATACGTCTCTGCATGAAAATGTTGACTCCATTATCAGAGCATATTAAGTTGGCTCACTACACTCATTCGAGCACACTAATGCAGTCTCTTTAATACCTCTGCTTCTGGAGACAGATGGACATTTCATGTGTAAATCTGTTTTTAGTGCATTCTGTTTTTGCTTATGGATAATGAAAAGCATGGGGTGGTAATGCTCTGAACAAACGTGATTTCAGTGAGGGCAAACACATTAATGGGAGCTGAGCACTGCTTTCAAAGCAGCTGTAATATTTCCAATACATAGCGTATGCCTTTTGTCCTACTGTCATGAAACCAAAGGTTTGTGAAGGTTACAGCCATCATAATAAGCTTGACCATCCTAATCTAGGACTGATTTGCAACCAGTCCTAGCAACCTTACCCATGCATCATTCTCAAAATCATTGTTTTTGCAGAAAACTACCTAATTTTAAAAGGAAGGTGGCTGCCAGCTAAATGAAAAGTGTGCAAGTAAGTTTATTTGTATATTAATAAGGGAATGAAAATAGCTACAATGTAAGAATCCTCAATGAAATGATATGTCAAACTTTACTATTTAAAAATTATTTGACACCTGTAGATAAGAAACAAGATTATTTATTAGTTACATTCAATTTTGACAGTGCCACAATTGTTATGCAAAATAGAAATGGGTTTATGTCACAGTTGAAATTACACTGTTATACAGGGTGTTTCAAAAAATTTGATATCATTTCACAATCTAATAACTTTGCCAATTCTCGTTCAATTGACCTCAAATTTTAACAGCATGTGTGGAAACAGGTCAAAATGTTATGTTTAATGTTTTTTGTCTTTATCTTTTTAGGTATAGAAATGCCATTCACTGGAAAAGAAAAGGTGTTTTGTGTGTTAGAGTACGCTCGAACACAGTCGAACAAGACTGTACAGCATGTATTTATGAGAGAATTCTCTAAAAATGCAGCAACTGCAATGCAGATTTGGACATGGCACAAAACGTTCAAAGAGGAAGGCTGTCTGTGTCTCAGGTGGCGTGCATATTGAAAATTTGTGAAATCGTTTATGGAATCCACATAACTCATTCAAAATTTGAGGAATAAATCTTATGTTGCTCAACATTAAGCCTGTTCAGTTTCATTTGCCTAGACTATGTAGTTTCTGAGATATTTACATCTCAAATAATATCATTTTTAAGCACCCTGTATATTACATTATTGTGTATTTTAAATTATTAATTACAATATGTCAGGTTTTTTCTTATATTTAAAAAAGAAACATGATCATTGAGTTGTTGGGGGAAAGAAATATTTTATAATACAATATTTCTGGACTGCTGTGAGTCACACTGATAATCAGTGCTGTGCCAGTGTGTCAAGTTGAATTTGGCAGGAAAGTTACCTGCAAACATCATACACCAGCACAGATACATCAAATGGCATCGTGCTCTAACTTCAGGCTCAAAAAATGTCCAGCTACATTCTGCTTTTTAACAAGATCACAGCCTGTCAGGGGGCATGAAAGTGTAAAGAGAGTAAAAATGGCTGAGATAGTGAAATAAACTGGAACTACACTATAAGAGGAAAAAGGAAAGCTAGGACTGATGGAGTTTTAGCTTTTTTTTAAAATGTCAAACAGAGAAGGCATTTATTTGTTCTCTAATCTTGTGGGAAGCTAGTGAATGATAAATGATGCACTTCTGTAATCCTGAGCAAAGACAAATGATGTGGCAATATGCATGGCAAAATACACTGACAATCCCTGGAGAAATCAGTTCCACCAATACTGAGTAAATAAAATGGTCCTGATGGGTTATGAAGTGTGAAGAATCGAGACCCAGGTTTATATTTTGCCTTACTTCTGCTTCAGCTGCCCATATGCCAATACAGGCATGAATATGACAATGAGTGTTTCTTAACAGAAACAACAACAACAGCAACGATAACAAAAATGCTGTGCAAAACTTTTCATCAGTGACCTGTTAATATTTCAGCATTCTGATTAAAATGTGACAGCCTAATTAAATACAAATCAGTAATTGTTCTAAATCAGACTTTAAAAATGTTTTATATATACGTATATATGGCACACCCAAGTAGGTGACCACAGGTTTTATGTATTATTTGTTTATTTACTGCATTTGTATTTTTATCTTATTCATCCAGAACGGCACTATGCCTAGTAGGACTTTTATTTTCAATTATTATTACTCTAGAACGGCTTAGTGCCTAGTAGGAACATAAGCGCGTGACACAGGAGGAGCAGTTGCATCTGGGTTGCTAAGGGGGCGGACCACTGCTCTCCCCTCAGATGCACTTTGGATGAAGAACTTGAAAGCAGCAGCCTGTGTCATCTCCTTATTTTATCCACCTGCTTTACAGGTACTATCTTTATTACTGTGGTACCACTCTTGGGACCCATTAAATAAATAAATAAATACACACACACACACACACACACAGTATATATATATATATATATATATATATATATATATATATATATGGTGGTGTAGTGGTTAGCGCTGTCACCTCACAGCAAAAAGGTCCTGGGTTCAAACCCAACGGCCAATGAGGGCCTTTCTGTGTGGAGTTTGCATGTTCTCCCCATGTCTGTGTGGGTTTCCTCCAGGTGCTCTTGTTTGCTCCACAGTCCAAAGACATGCAGGTTAGGCTATTTGGTGGCTCTAAATTGACCGTAGGTGTGAATGGTTGTTTGTCTCTATGTGTCAGCCCTGTGATGACCTGGTGACTTGTCCAGGGTGTACCCCGCCTCTCTGACCCTGCATAGGAGAAGCAGATACAGATAATGGATGTTTGTGTGTGTGTGCGTGTGTGTGTATACTAGTGTGTGTATATATATATATATATATATATATATATATATATATATATATATATAAGGGGCGGCACGGTGGTTTAGTGGTTAGCGCTGTCGCCTCACAGCAAGAAGGTCTGGGTTCGAGCCCCGTGGCCGGCGAGGGCCTTTCTGTGCAGAGTTTGCATGTTCTCCCCGTGTCCGCGTGGGTTTCCTCCGGGTGCTCCGGTTTCCCCCACAGTCCAAAAGACCTGCAGGTTAGGTTAACTGGTGACTCTAAATTGACCGTAGGTGTGAATGTGAATGGTTGTCTGTGTCTATGTGTCAGCCCTGTGATGACCTGGTGACTTGTCCAGGGTGTACCCCGCCTTTCGCCTGTAGTCAGCTGGGATAGACTCCAGCTTGCCTGCGACCCTGTAGAACAGGATAAAGCGGCTAGAGATAATGAGATGATATATATATATATATATATCTCATCTCATCTCATCTCATTATCTCTAGCCGCTTTATCCTTCTACAGGGTCGCAGGCAAGCTGGAGCCTATCCCAGCTGACTACGGGCGAAAGGCGGGGTACACCCTGGACAAGTCGCCAGGTCATCACAGGGCTGACACATAGACACAGACAACCATTCACACTCACATTCACACCTACGGTCAATTTAGAGTCACCAGTTAACCTAACCTGCATGTCTTTGGACTGTGGGGGAAACCGGAGCACCCGGAGGAAACCCACGCGGACACGGGGAGAACATGCAAACTCCACACAGAAAGGCCCTCGCCAGCCCCGGGGCTCGAACCCAGGACCTTCTTGCTGTGAGGCGACAGCGCTAACCACTACACCACCGTGCCGCCCATATATATATATATATATATATATATATATACACACCACAGCCACCAACAACAACACTTTTAAAGAACCATGAGCCAGACAAAACATTACTCTTGATCTGGATTAGTCATAACATTCCTTTTATGAGGAAAAGGGGGTGGGGGTGAAATCATATTGGAAGCCCTTCAAACTAGTCTCGAAGTGTAAAATTTTGCTAAATTGAAAGTAGATGATGGATACCTTATAAATTTTCATCAGTTACAGTTACTTCTAAAACTCTTGTTATTGCAGATACAGTAGCAGACTTGTCAATCAATAGCTGTCCTGCTGTGTGTGTTTGAGATTGTAGCACTGCGGCAACAGGACCCCCTCCTTCTCTGGCTCTCTGTTAACACATTATGATTGATCAGGAGTACAAGTTTATAAATGCCTGACAAAACCAAATCAATTTAAATTACATGGTAATTGAAATGCTGTGAGTATGGGTGGAGGGCAAGACATTTATATTCACACTTGTACATTTGTCAGACTCAAGTTATTCAGAGCAACCTACAAGTCAAGCAAGTACAATCCAAGCTGCAAGAAAAGTCAAATTCAATGAAGCTGTTCCTATGTTTCAATTTCAGGAATAATGTGTGAATAAAAATGAGAACTACAAGAAAAAAAAAGTTGAGAGCTGTATGCACAGCCATCATTCAGTAATCAGGTGATTTTCTTGGAATAGACTTCATTTTTCTAAAATCTGCTTAAATGGGGTATTTGGAAAATGATTTAATATCCATGGCTTCTCAGAAGATGTCTGACCTTCCTTTTCTCCTTCTTGGTCAAATCCAAATTGGAGATATAGAAACCTATACCATCTTTATATATATCTACACTAGCTTGAAAACCCGTTTGATTATAATTCCAAACAATGCCTTCCACATAGGAAAGCCAAGGTGAGATGTCTGGGTGGCCAGGGAGAAGGAAGAGTACAGAGGGCAAAGTTTCCATAGCAACAGCATAAGGGTGTGTGTGTCTGTGTGCGTGCGCATGCACGTACAACAGTATCCAAATAGAATTTCTAGCAATGATTAAAAATTCTAAAACTGTATTTCTGGACAGTTTGAATGGCAACAAGCAGCCAAAATCAAGCTCTGTTGTTTTTGTTGTTATTCAGGCAAAATGATGAAGACAGGGATAGAGAAAAATATGAATGAAACTTCATGAAAGAGCAAAGAAATGAAGAGCAAAGAACAAACCTGAAATGAAGAAGATGATGAAGGAGGAGGAGGAGGAGGAACCAGTTAGTATGAAGGTGGAGAAGCAAAAGAAATCACTGAAGAGGAGAAAGATGGTTGTTAAATGAAGGTAATTAAATGGTGGATATGGGCACAAGTTTCTTGATGAGGGAGTTGATTTTTTCTGAATAAATTTATTTCAATTAAAATTTGGATTTTTCTCATTTTTCAGTGTGAGATGAAGCTACGTCACCAAAAGGTGGATTTTTTTCTAACCCCCCCCCCCCCCCCCCCCCCAATCTTTACTAGGGATACCAATATTTGTGCAGGGCACTGGAACTCTTCCACTGATTGAGCTGAGTCAGTATCAGTGGAAAATTGTTCCATGTTTAGATGCAGGGACTTTCCTGTTCCAACTCCTGATAATGATGCAGTGTGGAATAATGGTTGGTTTGATGAAAACCACAGTGGTTGCTATATAAATAAATGGCTAAACAAAATAGTAACAAATCTTTATTCATCTTGGCCAGGTTACAGAATGACAAGGGTAGATGCTTATCAAGGGTCATTGTTTGGTTTACTCATCCTAGATCCAATAATGAATGTTCTTCTTGTGAATGTCTTGATAGACATGAATGAGCAGGACAGGAGAGCCACTTTGAAACTGCAAAATCACACTGAGTATGATTAAGAAAAACTGGACCATGTCATACTCCATGTAGGACAGTATATCAGAAAATTACATTCATAACAGCATGATTACATTAAAAACAAATCACATTTTGTGGCAAATTTAAGGATATTTAATCCCCTTGGTTCTGTAGGTTGCCTGTATCTCTCCTTCTCCCCAGTAAAATGTATGCTATATGGCCAAACATGTGTGGACAACTGACCATCACACCCATCTGTGGACCAAAACTTTGAAGCACCCAGTTGTATGTCTTTTTTTTTTTGTATTCTGTAGCATTACAATTTCCCTTCACTGTAACTCAGAGTTCTAAACCTGTTCCAGCATGATGATACCCCTGTGCACAAAGTGAGCTCTATGAACACACGATTTATCAAGATAGGAGTGGAAGAACTTGAGTGTCCTACACAGAGCCCTGACCTCAACCCCACTGAACAGCTTTGGCATAATTTGGAATGCCAACTGCACCCCAGACCTCCTCAACGAACATCAGTACCTGACTTCACTAACACTTTTATGGCTGAATAAACATAAATCCTCACAGTTACATTCCTAAATGTAGTGGAAAGCCTTGTGTGGCAGCGGGGGCGTGGTCAAGCGCCGGTCTGTGACAGGAGGGCGGAGTCAGGGAAGGTAAGTGGCAGAATCACGTCACCTGAGAGCAATTAACCTGTTTGTGTGTCTTCCCAGTGACTGCGCCCTATATCAGGAGGGAGAGCGAGAGCAGAGGGGCGCAACCCTGAACCAGACGCCAGTTGTGTGTGTGGCTCTGTAAAAAGTATTGCTAGACTGAAAAGTGTGGCAATAAAGCCAGTTGATAAAACCTGATCTCTGTCCTGCCGTCCTCTGTGCTCCACCCACACGTAGGGTCGTTACAGTGGTGCCGAAACCCGGGACAGTGGAGCACCAAACCCGCAGCCCCATGGAATCCTCCCCGTTCGCCGATCTGATCCACGCCCTCGCCACGGCTCAGCAAAGCCAGCACCAGGCACTCGTCACGCTCCGAAAGGAGCAGGAGCAGCGCTTCAAAGCCCTGGTGCTGGCCCAGCAGGAAGATCGCGAGGCGTTCCGGCATCTCCTCGCGTCGGCGGGGTCCACCAGCGCTCCGGCCGCGGGCCCGTCTCCCCTCATTGTCACCAAGATGGGCCCGCAGGACGACCCCGAGGCTTTCATCACGTTGTTTGAACAGGTCGCCGAAGCCTCGGGGTGGCCGATGGAGCAGCGCGCGGCGCGCCTCCTCCCCCTGCTCACGGGAGAGGCACAGCTGGCCGCGCTACAGCTCCCCGCCGACCGCCGGCTGGCCTACGCGGACCTTCGCCGGGCCGTCCTCCAGCGCGTGGGGCGCACACCGGAGCAACAGCGCCAGCGCTTCCGCGCGCTGCGACTGGAGGAAGTCGGCCGGCCGTTCGCGTTCGGCCAGCAGCTCCGGGACGCCTGCTGGCGGTGGCTGAGGGCCAACGATCGCGACGCCGAGGGAATCGTCGACCAGGTGGTACTGGAACAGTTCATCGCCCGCTTACCAGCCGGAACCGCGGAGTGGGTCCAGTGCCACCGCCCGGCGTCGCTGGATCAGGCAGTCGAGCTGGCGGAGGATCATCTGGCGGCTGTCCCGGCGGCAGGACAGCAGATGGCATCTTCTCTTCTCTCCTCTTCTCTCTCTCTCTCTCCCCCTCCTCCTGTGTCCTGTCCTCGCCCCATTCCCCCTCCGCGGAGGCGGGGGCCGGCACCCCCCCAGCCGGCCCGCCGCACCCGCGGTGCCCTCCCGTTTCTCCCTTCTGTGTCTGTCTCTCCCCCACCTCAGGTGAGTGAGCCCCAGATCACCGGTGCAGAGGGAAAGCCCGGGCCGGTTTGCTGGCGCTGCGGGGAGCCGGGCCACCTTCAACAGCAGTGCACGGCAACGGAAGTAGGCGCGGTGGTTCGGATCCCCGACGCGCCAGAGGCCGCCCTCGATCGGGCCGGAGCGTATCGCATACCGGTGAGTATCCAAGGGGCTACATATCAGGCGTTGGTGGATTCTGGTTGTAATCAGACCTCAATTCGCCAAAGCCTGGTTCAAAACGAGGCATTGGGGGGAGCACAAGGGGTGAAGGTGTTATGTGTGCACGGGGATGTTCACAGCTACCCTTTGGTGTCGGTCCACATTATTTTCAGAGGGGAAAAATTCATAGTAAAGGCGGCGGTTAATCCTCGCCTTACCCACTCTCTAATTTTGGGGACTGATTGGCCGGGATTTCGGGGTTTAATGACACGCCTAGTCGAGAGTGGGTCCTGCCATTTGACAGGGGGAGGTCCCGGTGTCGCTTTGGCGGGAGCAGCTGTCACAGAGCCGTCTACGTCATCTCCGCGTCAGAGTGAGGAGCCGCCGGCTCCTCCTCTCTCTCTTGGGGAATCCCTCGCGGATTTCCCATTAGAGCAGTCGCGAGACGAGACTCTGCGGCATGCGTTTGACCAAGTGAGAGTAATCGATGGTCAAACGCTCCCGCCGAACGCCACCCCGTCCTTCCCCTACTTCGCGATTATGAAGGATAGATTATACCGAGTGACGCAGGACACTCAAACTAAAGAGCGAGTCACGCAGCTTTTAATTCCGAAGAGCCGCCGGGAATTGGTATTCCAGGCGGCTCACTTTAATCCCATGGCCGGACACTTGGGGCAGGATAAAACACTAGCCCGAATAATGGCCCGTTTCTATTGGCCGGGGATTCGCGGCGATGTCCGTAGGTGGTGTACGGCATGCCGCGAATGCCAGTTAGTAAACCCAGCGGCCATTCCAAAAGCGCCTTTGCGCCCTCTACCGTTAATCGAGACCCCGTTCGAGAGAATTGGGATGGATCTCGTCGGGCCATTAGATCGGTCAGCACGAGGGTACCGCTTTATATTAGTTCTGGTGGACTATGCAACGCGATACCCGGAAGCAGTGCCTCTGCGCAATATCTCAGCACGCAGTATTGCCCAGGCACTCTTCCGCGTCATCTCCCGAGTTGGAATCCCGAAAGAGATTCTGACTGATCAAGGCACTACGTTTATGTCACGAACACTGCGCGAACTGTATGGGTTATTGGGGATTAAGCCGATCCGCACCAGCGTGTATCACCCACAAACGGACGGTTTAGTGGAACGATTCAACCGCACCCTCAAAAATATTATTAAAAAATTCGTAAGTGAGGACGGACGTAACTGGGATAAGTGGCTCGAACCCTTGCTGTTCTCAGTGCGAGAGGTCCCCCAAGCCTCCACGGGGTTCTCCCCGTTTGAATTATTATATGGGCGTAAGCCGCGCGGCATCCTGGACGTGCTGCGGGAAAATTGGGAGGAGGGACCTTCACAAAGTAAGAACGAAATTCAGTACGTTATGGACCTGCGCGCAAAACTCCACACACTCACGCACCTAACTCAGGAGAATTTGCGGCAGGCCCAGGAACGGCAAGCCCGCCTGTACAACAAGGGTACGCGCCTTAGAGAGTTCACTCCGGGAGATAAGGTACTCGTACTGTTGCCCACGTCGAGCTCCAAATTGATCGCCAAGTGGCAAGGACCCTTTGAGGTCACACGGCGAGTCGGGGACGTCGACTATGAGGTGAGGCGAACGGACAGGGGTGGGGCGCTACAGATTTACCACCTCAACCTGCTTAAACTCTGGAACGAGGAGGTCCCCGTGGCGTTGGTGTCGGTAGTTCCAGAGAAGGCGGAGCTGGGGCCGGAGGTTCAAAAAGGGACATTGGCATCGCGTACCTCTCCGGTCCCCTGTGGAGACCACCTCTCCCCGACCCAACTCACGGAGGTCGCCCAGTTGCAGACCGAGTTTTCGGATGTGTTCTCGCCCCTGCCCGGTCGCACCAACCTCATAGAGCACCACATAGAGACGCCCCCGGGGGTGGTAGTGCGTAGCCGCCCTTACAGGCTACCCGAACACAAAAAAAAGGTGGTTCGGGAAGAACTTCAGACCATGCTCGAAATGGGCATCGTCGAGGAGTCCTACAGTGACTGGAGCAGCCCGGTGGTCTTGGTACCCAAGGCCGACGGGTCGGTCCGGTTCTGTGTGGACTATAGGAAAGTCAACGCGGTGTCTAAATTCGACGCGTACCCAATGCCTCGTATTGATGAGTTGCTCGATCGACTCGGCACTGCTCGCTTTTATTCGACACTGGATTTGACGAAGGGATATTGGCAGATCCCCTTGACTCCACTATCCCGAGAAAAAACGGCCTTTTCCACACCGTTTGGTTTACACCAATTCGTCACCCTTCCGTTTGGGCTGTTTGGGGCGCCCGCGACGTTTCAGCGGCTGATGGACAGAGTCCTCCGCCCTCACGCCACGTATGCAGCAGCATATTTAGATGACATAATCATCTATAGTAATGACTGGCAGCGGCACCTCGAACATCTGAGGGCTGTCCTTAGGTCACTGAGGCGAGCGGGGCTCACAGCCAACCCAAAGAAGTGTGCGATTGGGCGGGTGGAAGTACGGTATCTGGGCTTCCACTTGGGCAACGGGCAGGTGCGTCCCCAAATTAATAAGACGGCAGCAATTGCGGCCTGCCCGAGGCCCAAGACCAAAAAGGGGGTGAGACAGTTCCTGGGGCTGGCTGGCTATTATCGCAGGTTTATACCTAATTATTCGGACGTCACCAGCCCGCTGACTGATCTCACTAAAAAGGGGGCACCAGATCCGGTCCAGTGGACGGAGCAGTGCCAGCGGGCTTTCTCAGAGGTAAAGGCTGCACTGTGTGGGGGGCCACTTCTACACTCCCCTGACTTTTCTCTCCCTTTTATGTTGCAGACCGATGCGTCGGACAGAGGGCTGGGGGCGGTTTTGTCCCAGGAGGTGGAGGGGGAGGACCGCCCTGTCCTGTATATCAGCAGGAAGCTGTCGGTGCGTGAGGGGCGCTACAGCACCATAGAGAAAGAGTGTCTGGCCATCAAGTGGGCGGTTCTCGCCCTCCGGTACTACCTGCTGGGGCGCCCTTTCACCCTCTGTTCGGACCACGCGCCCCTCCAGTGGCTCCACCGCATGAAGGATGCCAACGCGCGGATCACCCATTGGTATCTGGCGCTCCAACCCTTTAATTTCAAGGTGGTCCACAGGCCGGGGGCGCAGATGGTCGTGGCGGACTTCCTCTCCCGTCAAGGGGGGGGGGGAGTCGGCTGCAGGCCGGACGGCCGCCCGGCCTGAGTCGGGCGGTGGGGGTATGTGGCAGCGGGGGCGTGGTCAAGCGCCGGTCTGTGACAGGAGGGCGGAGTCAGGGAAGGTAAGTGGCAGAATCACGTCACCTGAGAGCAATTAACCTGTTTGTGTGTCTTCCCAGTGACTGCGCCCTATATCAGGAGGGAGAGCGAGAGCAGAGGGGCGCAACCCTGAACCAGACGCCAGTTGTGTGTGTCTCTGTAAAAAGTATTGCTAGACTGAAAAGTGTGGCAATAAAGCCAGTTGATAAAACCTGATCTCTGTCCTGCCGTCCTCTGTGCTCCACCCACACGTAGGGTCGTTACACCTTGCTAAATGAGTGAAGGTTATTACTGTATAATTGCAAAGAGGGGACTAAATCTGAAACGGGACGTTAAAAAAATACATGAGTGTGTCTCTGTGAAGATACTCAGTCATCCAGGTACATAGTAATCTGTGGTTGGTAGAAGAGAGCAACTGGACTTGCTTGAAAAGTCTTGAAGACGTTTCGCCTCTCGTCCGAAAGGCATCCTCAGTTCTGTCTGTCTAATAGGGAGTATCAAGTATTTATCCTCTCATGGATCATCATAGAATCCGAATCAGAATGCTGATGGCTGCATTGTAGGTGGCTGATAGATGTCATAGACACCCACCTCTTCCCGTTCATGGAGTTGCGGTCCTCACAGCTCTGAACTCTGGCATTGATTGGCCTTTCGTTGGCAAGGTTAGCAGCTAGCTTAAACACTGTCAGGAACTCAGCATTCTGATTCGGATTCTATGATGATCCATGAGAGGATAAATACTTGATACTCCCTATTAGACAGACAGAACTGAGGATGCCTTTCGGACGAGAGGCGAAACGTCTTCAAGACTTTTCAAGCAAGTCCAGTTGCTCTCTTCTACCAACCACAGATTACATGTGAGTGTGATGTTCAGATGTCCACAAACTTTTAGCCATATAGTGTATAATGGGTTCCATCCATCCATTATCTGTAACCTCTTATCCTGTGCTGGGTCATGGACAAGCTGGAGCCTATCCTAGCTGACTATGGGCGAGAGGTAGGGTACACCCTGGACAAGTCACCAGATCATCGCAGGGCTGACACATAGAAACAAACAACCATTCACACTCATGGTTAATTTAGAGCCACCAATTAGCCTAACTTGCATGTCTATGGACTGTGGGGGAAACCGGAGCACCCAGACGAAACCCACGCAGACACGGGGAGAACATGCAAACTCCACAAAGAAAGACCCTCGCCGGCCGCTGGGCTTGAACCCAGAACCTTCTTGCTGTGAGGCGACAGTGCTAACCACTACACTATTATGCCACCCTGTATAATGGGTTATGAAATTAAAAAAAAAAAATGTAAAAATGGTATGAATTTCAGCCGTTCAAACATGATACCACATTCATTAGCTTTATGGACCTGAGTGCCAGTGTGTTTATTAGTTGATGGATTTGTTGCTGAATTCTTTCTTCATGAACGCGATAAAGTTACATATAAGAAAAGCCATTCTTGGATATTTAGTGGACTTGAAGAGGGGGAAAAAAACAATCGCCTAAGTAATCCAGAAACCATTACGACTGGGGAGGTCAGAGTGATCGTGTGAGCAGTCAGTTCTGAAGCACACAAACAGCTGGATGAATTCGCAGCCCCCTGCATGGATTCATCTTCACCAAGCTATGTCCAACATTATTGGCAGGAACTCGTTATCTCTGTAATAAACATTTAGCAAGGTTCCAGTAATTATGCAGCCTTGGGACAAATAGTCAATAACTCCAGAAACTCTTTATTTGTTAGCCCTGATTTTAAAATGATGTACAGAATTTGTTTTATTTCTAACAGTGGTCAGTTTCTGTATTCATTCTTTGGGAGTAATGCAATTGAGCTCCAATCACATAGCCAAGTGAGGTGTTATTTAATGCTCACCATCATTCAACCCAGCATCACTTTAGAGAAAACTGAAAAATAGGAAGATGGAGAATGGAAGTAAACCCAATAACTTGACTACGGGTAAAAAGGTAAAGAATATTTAGTGTTCTGTATTAAAGTATAGAAAAGATTGATTTCAGACATATTTTTTCCTAAGTCTTAGTGTGTGTGTGTGTGTGTGCGTGCGCGCGCACAAGAGGGAAAGAAAAAAGTCCTAATCATGCAGACTTGCAACATATTTTGCTCTTTGTTTTTGTTTATTTGGTATTATGCACTGTGAAATTAGAGCACATAAGGAAAACCAGAAAGCAGAGACAGTACCAATACCATAATCACCAAAATCCCCATAATCAAGAAACCCAAGCAGATAACCTATAAAAATTCAGAATTCTTATTATCTGAGATACTTTAAACATATATTTCAGAATGCACTGGACAGTAGCATCTTTTGAATCACAGGCTCATCACATGACAAAAGGAAAGTCTTTGAAGACGAATAATGCAAAACATTTTCTCACCCTATAATAAGACATAGCCATCATGTAGATAATGCAGTGAAAGAAATAAGACTCCTTAGCTGACGTCCCTTTTTAAAAAAAAAAACTTTTTTATAGATCTGAACTCTGGCACATGTCACACTAATCGATATATCTCTGTAACCATGACAGTTAGACAGCTCTAGCAGACAGTCTCTGAATATCACATAGATTGATGTGATCCTTGTACTCTTCTTGCATCTTATTTTAGAATCAACAGAATTAAAATATGCTATTCTGAATAATGTAAAAAAGCCTGAAAAAGGATGGGAAATGGAGAAATCTTGTGCCACAATTTCATTGCCATTTGAAAACATCAACATTTGGAATGGGCTGAAAAAATTTTCATTTAAAAAGTTTGCAAGCAGAAACATGAAAACTTACATCTGCTTGGTTCCTTATTATGTGACTCAAATTCATCTCATCCCACAGCAGTATTCTCTCTCTCTCTCTCTCTCTCTCTCTCTCTCTCTCTTTTTCCTTTTTGGTTGGAGACATTTCAGTCTCAATACATTTAAAGCTTTGGGGTTTAGTTTTAAAGGACATAAAAGAAAAGGAAAGCAACCATTAAACTACAAATTTTTCCCTTATTTGGTTCTAGCCTGCTAGCTGTCTACAATTTTTTTTTTTAATTTTCATACCCAGTGGGTCAAAAGTGAAATAGCTATGGAAGTATATAAAATGCTACTACTGTATTTGGATTTGATAAACAGATTTTATGATGAGAATACTCTCAATGTTTCAGACGGAGTATGAATAATAAATTATCCTGTTTAAATAATCCTGTGCTTTTGAAATGTCTTTTTTGACCCACTGTTTTTTTTTTCAAGTTCCTAACAAACATTTCCACATACCCCTTCCATTGTATTGAAAACTAGAGATCAAAAGTGAAGGAGAAATAAAAATTGCAATAATAACAATAATAACAATAATTAGAATATTAACACTTTGAAAGTAATTAAAAAATGGTTCCTGACACATTTTTCCTTGAGCTAGAAGTGTACCTGTTTGGGAAAATGGTCAAAAAGAAAGTACGTTCTACAAAAAGAACCAACAAACACTGTATTGCAAAAAAGAGAAATCTATCAGTCTACCACTGGAGAAATCTTGCTCTACATACAAAATTCAACAATCTCCCTTGTTAGACAAGTTTTGGTATCATATTTGTTTCTTCAGAAAAATGAGCAGAAGTAAAGTAGAGACTGTTCAATCTGCAGTGATCCTGTAACATTCATCATGGTTGTGTTGGCAAATTTTTAGCACAGTAGAGCATCTTTAGGAAAGCAGGTGGTTCTTCTTTCAACCAGTGAAAGTGTTGGTCAGATCAAAATGTCATCTAACTCGAATGAATTTACTACTAAATGTGCAGCCAACTTGTAAAGCTTTGCAAAAGATATCAGTCACTTTCCTGATAGTTCACCATAAAACAGACAAGTTCTTTGGTTCCATTTATATCTTACTGTAAAAATTCCACTTGAATCTGTTTTGTAAGGTAGTCTTATGAAATATGACCATTATCGACCCAAGGTTTTGCCAACTGTTTTCCAAATCACAGAGAACACACTTATACATACATCCCGCATACATGCATGATTCTGTGCTTTGGTTAAGAGAGTGTTATAAAAGATAAAGACTATGAATGCTAAAATAGGTACAAGTTATTTGGTTACATTATTATTAGTCTACTTATTTGGCAATTTCATTTTTATCATAAAATGAAGACACAACTTCTCTAATATCAACATAGAAAATCTCCATGAAAATATATCCCATTTTCATTTTGGTTATTTTGTAAAATGTATTTTCAAAAATTGTGACAATTCCATGTCAATCAAGGAAGTCTATGAGGATGTCATGAGCAACTGACAGACCGTCAGTCAAGGCTTCTTCATACATCCTCATAAAGGCAAAAAAAAAATGGTGTGAAGCTTTTGGTTTGCTTCAATTAAAGTACTTTCATGATGACTTCCTTTCATAACAGGAACTTAAACACAATGGTGCATGTTTATCTTTTAAACAAGGTTGGATGACCAAAACAAAACAAAAACCTTTTTCATTTTTACATCTTTGGGTATCATAAAGCATGGTTTTTATATCAAAAGCTTTTTGGGAATCTGGTGCCATGCCCATTTGTCCAGAGAGAAGAACATATCAAGGTCCTACATCCTCTCAATGAACTCAAAACCTTGTTGGCCGTTACCTCACCAACTCCATGTTCCCATGGCTACCGATTTGGCATCTAAAAAGCTGACCTTCTGGCTTGGTGTGGATAACAATCTATTAATTGTCAGGTCAGCTTTGGTCCATATCCTGTAGTCTCCAGGCAACAGCTTTCATAAGGATGGGGTTGAGATGAGTTGAGCATTTGGTTTTGCAGCTTTAAGAATTGGTACTCCAGAGAGAAGGCTAAAACTTCATTTCCTCCTTTGCGAAAGGTAATGAATAAGGTCCTTACTTTCCATGAAGCACTCTTCAACTGAAATCTCTTCTGTAGTGTTGAAGCACTTTGGAATGAGACTCCTGTCTGTATTTACTTTATCTCTTTTTGTCTTTTTCTTTGGAGGTTATTACAAAGAGACAGGAGTCCTTTGTCAAGTTTTGAATTTGGCAGACTCCAAGTCACTCTTAGTGCAATGTGAATTTACACACACTGTTCAGAGTGAAGGCAAAATAAAATGTATGAAAGTATTTGCTCTTCTGTTCCAACACTGATATATTTTGTGCTCATTTGAAATGCACTGAGACAGTCAGTCTCTTTGGTCCACTAAGGCTTAATTTGGGTTAAAGGCAGCAGCAATGCGGAGTCAAACCAGGGTCACACTCTTCATGGCAGTAACCAGGTGGGCACTGGAGGGTGCTGGGGCAGGCACTGGCATGGGCACTGGCATTGGTACACAGAGAAAATAAGATGGGGCAGTCCATGGATCAAACTTCTAAGAGTAAGAGTGCTGACTGGACAGGAGTTTTCCAAATTCACATAATCATATATTATGTAAATTTAAAAAATGGATCCTATGCCAGCATTCTTTCTCCAAGAAATCTGGTAAACCCAGAATCTATTTTTGGCCAAGGTAGGCTTGCACAAACAGCAGCGGGCTAACAAGAGCAACAATGGCTCAGACATTCTGAGGTAGCTATCTTTGGAGGTATTCAGCTTTTTGGTGGGTTACTAGTAGAAAGAAGAAAAGGGGAAGGTACAGCAAAGGGACTGCCTTTATGGTTCCTCCAACTCAGACTGTCTCAAGGTGTGTATGGTGTACAACAATCAATTCTCACACAATCACAAGGCAATATATTATTCTTGGTATTACTCAATTAAGGTTGACAGAGTAGGAAAACTAAAAGACATACGTAGCTAGTCATAATGTGGCTAGCTTATTTGGCACACTCTGTAGATCAGTAACTCTTGTAGATCAGAATGCAGAGACTGCATCTGCCTCGAGCACATACAGTAAATATTTATGAGGCTTCAGTTTGTATAGTGCAAGATTAGAATGTTTTATTACCAGAGGAAACTGTTGCTAGAATGAATTTTGGTTTAAGCAGAAAGTCCTCTGATATTAAAACATGGTTTCGGTTTTCTCCAGTGTCACACCTATTGGTGTACAAACCTAATTTTGTAATGTGGTGTATACTACCTGATAAGGCTATCACTTTGGGTTCCTGTTTTCAAGTCAGCATACAGGATTTACTGGCACTGAAGCTTAAGCCAAAAAGGTGAATTAGCTGAATCATGTATTAGTTCAGACTATTCAGTACTGCTATTTTTTTTCAGTACTAATAGTATTATTCCGAGGCCCAGGCAGGACCAGTTAAGCCCTTATTCAGTAAAGTAGCAGCAGGGGTTTTTTTTTTCTTTTTTTCCCCTTTTTACACAAATGAGACAGGAAAATTGAGAGGGTTCAATAGGGGAGCTTTGGTTGACAGGCCAGATAGAGAAACCATAGGGAGGCTGAGTGCTGGTAAGTTTAGAGCCAGTGCTAGCCAGTGCCTGCATCTGTACCAGGCAAACCAGATGAGTGCTGCTCTATAAGAACTTGACACTGCATTGGGAAAGCCTGGTTTTGACCCTGGGAGAGAGAGAGCAGAAGCAAAGTCAGTGGGATTAATTTAGAGTAATCAGACACCTAATTGCCTGATCAGCAGTCCCTTAATCTTGCTACCTGTGACCTTGTTTCTCTGTAATTATCTTTAGCTGCAATATATCACCATGTCACAGAACTTGACTAAACATCGATTAACTCTATTTATCGAAAATGCTGAGAACCTTTAAAGCATATACGCACAGCCATGGCCTCACTTTCATTTATAAATGCCTTGAGACCTCAAGAATGGCATAGGAATAGTTAAGCGTTAACAATAAATCTAATATAGTAACTTTTACAATTAAAATTATTTATATAGGTAGCAGTCTGAGTGAATGACCTTGACGTCCGTAACGTCACAGCGGGAAGTCTATAGGTCTCATCGCCATTTCTGCTATACTAAAACACAGAGCTGACTGCAACTCCGATCCTTCATTTTGAGCTAATTTATCACCATGCCACATAGATGTGTTGCTGGCCAGTGCAGCAACATGACAGAAGGTGGATTTATGTTGCATTCATGGCCCAAGAATGTTCAAACTGTAAAGATTTGGACGTGTTTTGCGAGAAGTTCACAGGCACATTGGGTGCCTATGAAGTGGTCTCTCCTCTGCTTTGCACATTTTACTGAAGACTCGTACGAGACCTCTGATCTGTTGAGGAGCGTTGGCTATAAGCCCGTATTGAAAGAGGGTGCAGTACCAACAATTAAATAAAACTACAAGAAAAGAAAAGAAAAGAAAAGTATTTATTTTATTTATTTATTTATTTTCATTATTTTTTTTAAAAGGAAAGTGAGTTTAGTTGCACCAGTTTTCCCGGAGTGAGACGAGAGTTGTTGGTAAAACCCAGGACGGAACATATTGCTCGGGCAGTGACCTCCCCACGGTTGTTGCTAAAACCAGTGACATCCTGTTCCATCCCAGGTTTTAGTAATTGCCTGAGCTGAGCAATAATAGCAGAGTACTCAGTAATGGAGAGAATGGAGAAAGAGTGGAGCAGCCATCTTATTTCTAAACTGGATATTGCTGCCATCTTGCCCTTACGTGGAAGAAGCGAATGAATGGAGAACTGAAGAAACAACTTAAAGTCAGATTGTTTCAAAACTATCGGCCACAAGATCGGTCTTCAAGAAGCGAGAACACAGACGGGTAAGCTCCGACTCTCATTTGGATTAAAAAAACAATAAAAACAACACATTGTTTGCCTGCATTTAGATTAATAAATGTAACTTGTATTGTGTGTTTAAGTTACTGGTATAAGATTATTTAATTTGCTTCAGAATGTGATTGTCTCAGTTCATCTGATTATTTAATTAGCCTTTTACATTTTATCAGTGAAAATGCATGCATGTACATGCATGTTGCATAAGTTATAACACCTATCCTGTTTTAATGAGAGTCAACCTACAATGACTGAAGTCAAATCAGTCTTAGTTGAGCAAGTCGGTAACGGGATTTCTTACTTTCACCATAAATTTATATTTATATGACTTTGGTCTATAGCTGTAAAAGGCCACGGCCTTAAAACCGGTTACCGCAGTGACATCACGCACTCAGGGCTGGCTGGCTCAGCGGGGCAGCTCGAATGCGAACTTTGCGGTCGATTTTAACTCTCAAAAATATATATTTTTTAAATTACCATTTATGCAGTATACAAGAGTCAAGGATGGAGATACTATCCACTCAGAAATTTATTTAAAAATAAAAGGTTCTGCGTATATCCTTTAAGAAACAGTCACAAAATTCTCTCATTCTGCTGATCTGTTAAAAATCTAATATTTCTAACCAGTAGATCAAGGTTTTCAGGTACGTCTCATTGCATACATTTCTAGTCAATGGCCTTGATATTAATTTTTGCTCGACAAGACAGATGCTTTCTCTTACTTTGACATAATGACTGCATATGCTGGTGAACTTGACACAAAAAAAATTATGAAGGTAATAATATATTTCTCTGATGAACAACAAACAGCTGAGAGGCACAGTGGGGCAGATCTTAATGATCTTTTTATGTAATAAATCTTACCTGAGGCACAAGTTCGATGGCTTGGAGCTGTGGTGCGCCATGTTTAGAAATGCCATTGTTGTGACCATGGTGTCTTCCATCCTCACCCCTGGGCACAGACCATCTGTCCTGAGTCCCCTTCCTGCAGAGGAAACTGAAGAAACACAAAATGTCAAATTTTCCACTCATGAAATAAAATATCAAAATGATATATTTTTATGAAAAATCTTACCTGCGGCGATATCCAAACATGAGGAAGAGCACACAGAAGATGATGCAGGCCATGCCAATGTGGATTCCAAGCACCATCCCTGCTACTGAGCTCTCAGTTTCCCTACAGTTGCACCTGCCCTCCTCTTCTGCACAAAATGAAACCCCAAATTGATTTGCATTAGCACACTATCCCCAAACAGGCATCCAAAAATTAACATAGCACATCATTTAAAAACATCCAAAACGTACATTCATTAAACCCTTACCAGCACTGGCTTTAGCAGTGGTTCCATCCTCTGCCAGTGACACCAGTCGCTTGGAGCAGTCACTTTCTCCGTTGCCATTGTAGGCCACCAGTTTAACTTCATAGACAGCTCCAGGATCTAAGGCACCACCACAAAAACATTAATCATTCAGGCCCCCACAAACATGCCAAAGCTGTCAGAGAGATATTTATTGAATGCGAGTCATATTAAAACTATTGATCAGCAGGACTGTTTGTATAGGTGTCTTTTTGTCTCACTCCATCTCTATTTCACATCCTGAACCTGTCTGTACTATACTCACTTGATATCAGTGCCTTCTTTTAAATCCATCTTTACCTCCGCCAAGGAGGTTATGTTTTCGGTAGTGTTGGTTTGTTTGTTGGTTTGTCTGTTAGCAACATTATGGAAAAAGTTATGAACGGATTGCTCTGACATTTTTTCCAGAGGTGTGACTGGGCACAAGTAACAATCCATTAAATTTTGGTGGTGATCCGGATCACCTTCTGAATCCCGGAATTTTTTAAAGGATTCTTGGCGGAGGTCTGCGCTCTCCAAGTGCTTTTCTAGTTTAATGCTGCTACCCATGTTCTTTAATTTCTCTTGAGTTTGTGATTTGTCCTTTCCTTAATAATATGCATCCTAAATATATCATACTCATTGGCACACTCAGCAGTCCATGAGTAAAAGCCCAGCGTCAGGCTTTTTTTTTTTTTTAACTGTTTGGGCTCTGAAATTTAAAATAACTACAAGTACAGATTGCATCAGTTGATCAATTTCAAGCTATAATAGACAAATTACCTGTGATGGCTGGTCATGATATTAGACAGGAAGATAAAAACTAATATCTATCAATAGTTTGGCAATTAAAGTGTCAAGAGCAATGCATTATATCATGAGGTCTCATAGATGGCATAATAATGATAGGACAAAGTATTTCACACACACACTTAAAGGCAGACAGCAGCATTCATGATTTCTATTTTTAAGTGTTTCGACTGCCACTGCTAATAATGATGTGCAGATGTGTCAGTGACATGGACGAAAAAATACCAGCCTGAATGAAAATCAAACACAGACCACCTGATTAACATATACAGTACATTTGCATTGGCACTAATGCCATTTGGTAGATGTCCCTATTCAGATCAATTTATAATCCACCATATTATAATCTTAAATGACATAGTTGGTTTAACTAGAAGCATTACAACTGGTTAAGTATCTTCCCTCATGGTCATCTGCTTTATTGGCACTGACGCCTCTTTGATCGTCATACTGACAGAAAAAACATGACCTTACTTGTGCATAAATTTTTTTCTTCTTTCCATTTTACTGTGTAGCTTTATCTGTTGTAAAGTGTCCTTGAGTGTCATGAAAGGCGCTTATAAATAAAATGTATTATTATTATTATTATTATTATTATTATTATTATTATTATTATTATTATTATTAATAAAGTAATATTGCATTGACCAGCTAATTATCCAGTGGCATTTGATGGATGTAAATTGGGTGATGTATGAAAAGCTACAATTACTACACAATTCCTGTACTTCATAGTCACAGTTGTATTTAAAAGCTAAGCCCAAAGCCAAAACAACATAAACTGTCTTACTGTTCAATAACAACTGTTCTGCATAGAACAAAGATACTGCATCCTCCAACATGTTGATTAAAGTAAAGCTCAATAATAATAATAATAATAATAATAAACTCACTAATAATACAACAGCATTTACAGTCATACATAGTAACTTACTGCTATACTGGCTTGGGATTTGAAATAATCTTATAATACATACATAATATGTGTTATTTACAAGAAAACACGCATACAGGTAGTCAATGAATTTGTAAATACACCAAAGCACACTGTTACCAACTGCGTGCACACACAAATAAATCCATATTTAACTATGTACTCTCACACATTCTCACACTTACCAAGGTGTGCAATGGTGTGGACATTAGTGTGGCATGACATCTGAACTGGGTCCTGAAAATCTCCATGAGGGACCCGGCGGTAGGAGAGTCTGAAACCCTCAACTTTACCTGGCTTGTTAGGCAACTCCCAAAGAACTTGCACTGATGTGACATTCACCACTTTAGTGAAGAATGCAGGTGGAGTAGGAACTAAAAAACCAAAACAAACAAACAAAAAAAAAAACAGAGAATGATAATATAGCAGATGAACTGGATATCATTTATTTCAGAAGTGCCCATCTCCAGTTCTGGAATTCTGCACTGTTTGGTGATTTCCCTTTTCAATGTTGCCTGATTCAACCAGATTAATTTGGTATATTAGAGCAGAAAAATCACTAAAAATAAACAGAACTCTCCATAATGACAATTTGGGCTTATTTGAAACAAGGAAGGCATTTTTATTGTATCTGGATGTAAAGACGAGACTTAAACTGATGTTGGAAAATGCAAGTGCATCCATGTGGGACAATCCACAACAGCAGAACGTGAGTCACAAATGTAAAAGCTCTAATGAGAAGTTGAACATCAGGGAAACAGATGTTCAAGCAAGTGCACATTTATATAAGACTTATGCATGCATGAATTCATAAAATTATACTGAGAACAGTACATATGTTTACAAAGGAATGACGCAAAGCTATAGTTTATTAAAATAAGTAAAATGTAAACAAATCTCAGCAACTGGGTTTCAGGTCTTTTGGTACACACAGCAAACAGTTACATACCGCCCCCTAGTGTTGTAGCAACAACAGTGCTGGACTCCTGGCTCGCACCCACAGGAGAATAGGCCTTCAGATAAATGGCATAGGTGGTGGCAGGTTCCAGGTTGGTGAGATCATGCTGGTAGGTTGTCTTGCTCACAGCCTCCTGAAGTTCTTTGGTCTCTGGCTCTGTAATAAATAAATCATTAAATATATGCGTGGGCATTCAGAGTTTTCGATAAAGTATAGACAAAAACTATGTACAGTGGTGCTTGAAAGTTTGTGAACCCTTTAGAATTTTCTATATTTCTGCATAAGTATGACCTAAAACATCATCAGATGTTTTTAATTATGTACAGTGGCGCTTGAAAGTTTGTGAACCCTTTAGAATTTTCTATATTTCTGCATAAGTATGACCTAAATCATCATCAGATTTTCACACAAGTCCTAAAAGTAGATAAAGAGAACCCAGTTAAACAAATGGGACAAAATATTATACTTGGTCATTTATTTATCGAGGAAAATGATCCAATATTACATATCTGTGAGTGGCAAAAGTATGTGAACCTCTAGGATTAGCAGTTAATTTGAAGGTGAAATTAGAGTCAGGTGTTTTCAATCAATGGGATGACAATCAGGTGTGAGTGGGCACCCTGTTTTATTTAAAGAACAGGGATCTATCAAAGTCTGATCTTCACAACACATGTTTGTGGAAGTGTATCATGGCATGAACAAAGGAGATTTCTGAGGACCTCAGAAAAAGCGTTGTTGACACTCATCAGGCTGGAAAAGGCTACAAAACCATCTGTAAAGAGTTTGGACTCCACCAATCCACAGTCAGACAGATTGTGTACAAATGGAGGAAATTCAAGACCATTGTTACCCTCCCCAGGAGTGGTCGACCAACAAAGATCACTCCAAGAGCAAGGCGTATAATGGTTGGCGAGGTCACAAAGGACCCCAGGCAGGGGTGCATGGCAGGTTTGCAAGGAGAAAGCCACTGCTCTCCAAAAAGAACATTGCTGCTCGTCTGCAGCTTGCTAAAGATCACGTGGATGAGCCAGAAGGCTATTGGAAAAATGTTTTGTGGATGGATGAGACCAAAATAGAACTTTTTGGTTTAAATGAGAAGCATTATGTTTGGAGAAAGGAAAACACTGCATTCCAGCATAAGAACCTTATCCCATCTGTGAAACATGGTGGTGGTAGTATCATGTTTTGGGCCTGTTTTGCTGCATCTGGGCCAGGACGGCTTGCCATCATTGATGGAACAATGAATTCTGAATTATATCAGCGAATTCTAACGAAAAATGTCAGGACATCTGTCCATGAACTGAATCTCAAGAGAAGATGGGTCATGCAGCAAGACAATGACCCTGAGCACATTGAATGCACAAAGAATGGTTAAAGAAGAATAAAGTTAATGTTTCGGAATGGCCAAGTCTAAGTCCTGACCTTAATCCAATCGAATTGTTGTGGAAGGACCTGAAGTGAGCACTTCAGATAAGGTTCTTATGCTGGAATGCAGTGTTTTCCTTTCTCCAAACATAATGCTTCTCATTTAAACACAAGTCCTAAAAGTACATAAAGAGAACCTAGTTAAACAAATGAGACAAAAATATTATACTTGGCCATTTATTTATTGAGGAAAATGATCCAATATTACATATCTGTGAGTGGCAAAAGTATGTGAACCTTTGCTTTCAGTATCTGGTGTGACCCCCTTGTGCAGCAATAACTGCAACTAAACATTTCCGGTAACTGTTGATCAGTCCTGCACACCGGCTTGGAGGAATTTTAGCCCATTCCTCCGTACAGAACAGCTTCAACTCTGGGATGTTGGTGGGTTTCCCCACATGAAGTGCTCACTTCAGGTCCTTCCACAACAATTCGATTGGATTAAGGTCAGGACTTAGACTTGGCCATTCTGAAACATTAACTTTATTCTTCTTTAACCATTCTTTGTGCATTCAATGTGCTTAGGGTCATTGTCTTGCTGCATGACCCATCTTCTCTTGAGATTCAGTTCATGGACAGATGTCCTGACATTTTTCGTTAGAATTCGCTGATATAATTCAGAATTCATTGTTCCATCAATGATGGCAAGCCGTCCTGGCCCAGATGCAGCAAAACAGGCCCAAAACATGATACTACCACCACCATGTTTCACAGATGGGATAAGGTTCTTATGCTGGAATGCAGTGTTTTCCTTTCTCCAAACATAATGCTTCTCATTTAAACCAAAAAGTTCTATTTTGGTCTCATCCATCCACAAAACATTTTTCCAATAGCCTTCTGGCTCATCCACGTGATCTTTAGCAAGCTGCAGACGAGCAGCAATGTTCTTTTTGGAGAGCAGTGGCTTTCTCCTTGCAAACCTGCCATGCACCCCTGCCTGGGGTCCTTTGTGACCTCGCCAACCATTATACGCCTTGCTCTTGGAGTGATCTTTGTTGGTCGACCACTCCTGGGGAGGTTAACAATGGTCTTGAATTTCCTCCATTTGTACACAATCTGTCTGACTGTGGATTGGTGGAGTCCAAACTCTTTACAGATGGTTTTGTAGCCTTTTCCAGCCTGATGAGTGTCAACAACGCTTTTTCTGAAGTCCTCAGAAATCTCCTTTGTTCATGCCATGATACACTTCCACAAACATGTGTTGTGAAGATCAGACTTTGATAGATCCCTGTTCTTTAAATAAAACAGGGTGCCCACTCACACCTGATTGTCATCCCATTGATTGAAAACACCTGACTCTAATTTCACCTTCAAATTAACTGCTAATCCTAGAGGTTCACATACTTTTGCCACTCACAGATATGTAATATTGGATCATTTTCCTCGATAAATAAATGACCAAGTATAATATTTTGTCCCATTTGTTTAACTGGGTTCTCTTTATCTACTTTTAGGACTTGTGTGAAAATCTGATGATGATTTAGGTCATACTTATGCAGAAATATAGAAAATTCTAAAGGGTTCACAAACTTTCAAGCGCCACTGTACATAATTAAAATGTAAAATTTACAAAAGGAATTTTATATTTCTCACTTCTAATTCTGACATGGCAGAATGCAAGCCTAAAAATGACTTACGGTGGGTAAAATCAAAGGAAACTACAGTTAATGATGTGTTCAGACAAATGAAGCAGCAAACCCACTAACGGTATAGCAATATTACTTACCACCCATTTTGCGGATATGCAACACATATCCGATGATGCTGTCAGTCACCTCTATTGGAGGCTGAGTCCAGGACAGCTGCAGGGTGGTTTTGGAAAGAGGTGTGGCCTTCAGCCCTTCAGGAGAGTCAGGCAGCTCTGTGGCCAGAGACACAGCCAGACGAGCACTTGCTTGATTGGTGCCAGCGCTGTTCTCAGCTATGCACTGGTAGATGGCCTCATCTTCAGATGTGATACGAGTCACTGCCAGGGTACTGGAGAATATGTTTTTACAGACATATGCAGGAAGAAAAGGGTATATGTGCATCAATATTTTTTTAAAATTCAAGTTACATTACATCTAACATTCTCAGTCATTCTGAACTTATTACTACTGGACAGGCATGTTTAATACGAGTATGATAATGTCACCATAAAGTTTTCATTGAGCAGCTTGTGGTCAATTGTTGATCTATTCTTCTTCTTCTTATTATTATTATTAAGAGTATAATAATAATAATAATAATAATAATAGACAAAAATATATTTTTAAGAAATTAGTAGCAGCTCACATCCTTGTATGAACTTGGGAATCAATGCATTACCGACTACATTAAACGAGAGGAGACTGACATCTTGAGGTGACACACAGGAATTACCCAAAGCTCACAATTGCACATACTGACAGTGGTTTCAAATAAATATTACGCTTATGTTTATCTAATCCCACTGTGCATTTTAGACTACTTTCTGGGCAGCAAGCCAATGTACACCTGTTGTTGTTGGTGAGTTTGACGTTGTCTCCAGGTGTGAGGATCTTGCCATTCTTTAGCCAGATGAGATGAGGTTCAGGAACTCCTTGAGCCACACATGTGAACACTGCACTGCCCCCTACTGGTTTAGACACAGACTGTGGCCACTGGATGAATTCAGGAGGAGCTGCACAGGCAAGCAGGTGGTATAAAGACAAATGAAATGAAAGCACAGAGAACACACGAAATGGATGAGAGGAAAGGCACAACCCACAAAGAACAAGTATAGAGCACATAATAGTGTGATTATTAAAGATGCAGAAAACAGGGAGCAATGGAGATGAAAGATCTGCTGTGGCGACCCTTAATTGGGAGCAGCCAAAAGAAGAAGATCTAATAATAGTGCTATAACTGCTTTGCATTGTTAACGTTCATTGAAATGCAGTCTGGATGTGATAAGTTGAATGTTAATCTGCACCTAAATTAGCAAAGTTATATGATACTACATCATTATACTGTACACTTATGTAAATGGGGCAGCACGGTGGTGTAGTGGTAAGCGCTGTCGCCTCACAGCAAGAAGGTCCGGGTTCGAGCCCCGTGGCCGGTGAGGGCCTTTCTGTGTGGAATTTGCATGTTCTCCCCGTGTCTGCGTGGGTTTCCTCTGGGTGCTCCGGTTTCCCCCACAGTCCAAAGACATGCAGGTTAGGTTAACTGGTGACTCTAAATTGACCGTAGGTGTGAATGTGAGTGTGAATGGTTGTCTGTGTCTATGTGTCAGCCCTGTGATGACCTGGCGACTTGTCCAGGGTGTACCCCGCCTTTCGCCCGTAGTCAGCTGGGATAGGCTCCAGCTTGCCTGCGACCCTGTAGAAGGATAAAGCGGCTACAGATAATGAGATGAGATGAGACTTATGTAAATGTATATGGGCATTTTTTAATAAAAAGGAAAAAAATAAATAAAACACTAACTGAACCTAAATTTGACCAGGTGAATAAAGAGCAGACGTTAATGTGGTGCTCTTGCATTCTACTTTCACCACAGGGACTTTGACAAGGGGTTCAAAAGTGAATTAGCGTGTGCAGGGTCGCAGGAGCCTATCCCAGCTGACTATGGGTGAGAGGCAGGGTACACCTTGGACAAGTCGCCAGGTCAATCACAGGGCTGACACATATGCCCCTTTTCCACCAAAGCAGTTCCAGGACTGGTTCGGGGCCAGTGCTTAGTTTGGAACCGGGTTTTCTGTTTCCACTGACAAAGAACTGGCTCTGGGGCCAGAGAAACCGGTTCCAGGCTAGCACCAACTCTCTGCTGGGCCAGAGGAAAGAACCGCTTACGTCAGCGGAGGGGGCAGAGTTGTTAAGACCAACAACAATAACAAGACCGCGAAAGATCGCCATTTTTAAGCTGCGAGAAGCAGCAGTTGTACAAACGCGAAGTCATCCATTATTATTATTGTTGTTGTTGCTGCTGCTTCTTCCGTGTTGTTTTTGCTTCGATATTCACGCCAAGGTTTAAGCAAATGTAGCGACGTAACTGACGTATACAGCGACGTAATGACGTATACAGCGACGTAATGACGTGGCACCACGAGCTATGGAAAAGCAAACTGGTTCTCAGCTGGCTCACAAGTTGAACGAGTTGTGAACCAGCACCAGCACTGGCCCCGAACCAGCCCTGGAACTGATTTGGTGGAAAAGGGGTAATAGAGACAAACAACCTTTCACACTCACACCTACAGTCAATTTAGAGCCACCAATTAGCCTAACATGCATGTTTTTGGACTGTGGGGGAAACCGGAGTACCTGGAGGAAACCCACATAGACACGAACATACAAACTCCACACGGAAAGGCCCTTGTCGGCCACTGGGCTCAAATCCAGGACGTTTTTGCTGTGAGGCGACAGTGCTAAACACTACACCACTGTGCCGCCCACAGTGATATCATATTTGCAGAATTCAATTGCTTTTGAAATCAGGTTTGTGTTAAAACAGCCAGAGATCTCATTCTAACAAAAGGGCCTTACATATGAATAAGGTTTCATCAATTGAATCTACCAGTCTTTGAAGTTGTCTTTAAATAATTGATCTTGAACTTAAATTTCTTAAACTTGCTCTGTCTCCTAGAGTGATATTTGATGATCGTCTGCACAGTGGGGCAGATATGGGTTCACCGTTCCGCATGACACCCCTTCAACGGCCTCACAATAGCCGTGCATACCCCGAACCTTGCATCTTATTAACCTATTGACACTAGCTAAGGCTAAACCCCCACCAGACCTCCAACACCCCCACAGAAGGTCCATGACTTTCCAGCCCTGGGAAGAGGGTCTGCTAGTGTCCATAGAGGTGTGAAAGGTCAAGGGTCAAACAGAAGCTTATTTCAATAGAGGACCATTCATCATGTTGATTCAGTGGAGCCTGTTTTGTAAGACTATAGACAAAAATATAGATCAGCTGGATGCACAAATGCCCTAAAAGGGAAAAGTATAATTGTGTGTCTGTGGTGATTGATTATGGTTTAAAAATTCTGAGGAAATTACTGATCAAACATGTTTTTGATCACTGAAAAATAATATTTCAGAAAGGCAAAATGTAACTGTTAAAATAAACATTGTCACATTTTAAGCTCTTGGTAATAAAGATTTAAGGTGATTTTAAGAGACATTGGTATCTAGTATGACTGAATTCAGGCAGAACCATGAAACACAGGGATTTAAATCCACCAAATTTCTCCTGCTTGTATCTTATGTATACTAAAAACCAACCAAAACCAATGAATCAGAATGTTTATTAGGTTGTGAAATGATCTTGTCTCCAAGAGTGGCCAATTTTTGGTCTCTTAAAGTGTTATTTTAAAGCGTTGTACAGTTTGTTAGCTATTATATATTAGTTTAAACATTCATTTCTAATCCATTCTAAGCCTGCATTCTAAGTAGCATATATCAGAAAAACACTGTGCCTAATAACAATTAAAATGGAGAAAACAGTTAATGTGCAAATCAAATTAGGGGGAAAAAACCTCGTAGAGATCCCTTTGGGGATAGTTACCTGCTCTGATCAGTTGTCTCTTTATGGCTGAGCCCTAACTGACAGCTTCAGTAACCTTTCACATCACCCAATCTTTAGGAGAGTATTGCTCAGCTTTCCTGTGTGCAAGGACTCAGTGATGACCTTTATTTTGAGCAGATCATTCCACATGTGTATATATATAATTGTTTTTGCCTTTCAGTAATGTCATAAATTAGTATTATGTTTGCTAAGAAAATTAGAATACTTTGCATACAATAAAGTTTTGAAATAGTCTTTTGATATTGTATGGGAAAAGGTATAACTGAAGAAATTATGGTTTTAGGGGCGGCACGGTGGTGTGGTGGTTAGCGCTGTCGCCTCACAGCAAGAAGGTCCTGGGTTCGAGCCCAGTGACCAATGAGGGCCTTTCTGTGTGGAGTTTGCATGTTCTCCCCGTGTCTGCGTAGGTTTCCTCCGGGTGCTCCGGTTTCCCCCACAGTCCAAAGACATGCAGGTTAGGCTAATTGGTGGCTCTAAATTGACCGTGAGTGTGAATGGTTGTTTGTCTTTGTGTCAGCCCTGCGATGACCTGGTGACTTGTCTAGGATGTACCCTGCCCATAGTCAGTTGGGATAGGCTCCAGCTTGCCTGCAACCCTGTAGAACAGGATAAGCAGCTACAGATAATGGATGGATTATGGTTTTAGCTTTGCATCTCTTTTGCATGGGACACTCATAAGAAATACTTAATGGATTATCTCAGGCACTCACATTCAAGAATACTATTTTCCCACATTTTCAGAGAAAACCATGTTGATCTGGCAGCTGTAGAATCTGCATTATAAAGTCAGTTAATGGCTTTGCTATAATCTTTTATATAAAAATTTTCACCCCAATCATAAATGAGCTGAATATCAAAGGGTCCATCACACAAAGCCACATGTCCCCCCAGCACATTGAACTTAGTCTCCTTCTGCTGACTCCCAGCTGTGACGAAAATGACCAACCCCACTGCTGTGATGGTAAAAGTGGGGGCAGGGACATGGGACAACGGTCACCATTTCTCATTTGGGAGTCATAAATTCTGCTGGACTCCACCTCTCATCAGCTGTCTGTCAGGCCAGGCTCCACCCTACCCCTGCCTCTCTATAACCGCCACTGGGTCAGTGTCAAAGGTGAGAACTGACAGGTCAGAGGTTAGGGGTGATGACTCTTCACATTAAACACACAAACACACATTTCTGCTGTGACTAAACCTTCTGTCTATTCTTCATTATACATCTCCACACACATATCTGTTTGGACCAGGATTTCTGTCCAGATCATGGGTCAAGTACACAGGGAAGTGCGAGAGCGTGAGAGAGAAAGCTTTGTGAAATAATAGATATCTCTAATGTTCTCAATCATCTATGTCTTGGTATGAGACATCAACCTGAGCAGGAGGTATGAACTTGGCTTCAAACACAAAATGTACCACATGCAATAATAAAGGCTTACAATAATCTTAAAAGAAAAGGGATGCTGTGATTGTGCCTAGTCTGCATTTAAAATTAATAGACCATTATTATCATTTGTTAATGTAGTGCTAGAAATTTATTTTGGAGGCATGTAAAATACAAGTCCAGGTGACACTAGAAATTCTGAATAGTTTTGTATGTGGCTGGTTATTCCAAGGTTATAAACTGATTACGAACTTCCTATTTGGAAAAATCTGGACCTGTAAATGTATGTTTTATATTTCACATTTTGGTCAAAAGCCATAAAAGTCTTTGCTCCAGTCTCTTACCAACAAGTAAATCAATAAATTAATGAATATATTAAAGATTGTCTAGAATAATCCCCATGGCTACACTGCCAAACCCTTTGTATAAGATAGATAGGGGGGACTATTGATTGATCAGGTTAAGGATGGACACTTGGGAAATAGATTGGGGGAAAAAAAATCACATCTGGGTGCAAAGATTTAGCACAAGCAAAGCAGTATTAAGACTAATTCTACTAGACATAAACTGATAATTACAATTTTAAGTGAATTTGTTTCTAAAAACAGTCACATATGATTATAATGCCAACGTATGACTGGATTATAATGCCTGTGTTCACTAACATCAGATCTTTTTACAATATTTTAGTCTCAATGAACATTATTATGGCTATTCCATCCAATGTGCCATTTTCAGTGTGCTTTCTATGGCAAGGCAAATTATGCCCTTGTTCATTTCTTTTAAGTGCTCAAGAATTGCAATTTTAACATTTCAAGACTAGCCTAATGCAATAAGTTTTTTTTAATTTCAGGAAGAAAAAGTGTTGATTCACAATTACAGATCACATTTACCAAAATTGGATACACTACAATTTATGACTGTTTATGGTCATGTTGTGTGCCCAGTTACCCTGAGGACATCCAATTAGTGAGGGTAATGTCATAGAGAAATATGAGCAGGCAGGGTGATGGATGAGCCTTGTCAGCCTGAGGCACGAAGAGCGAGGCTACTTATGGCAGGCTTCATTACCCATTCTGCACCCCTACATTCTGAAGTCCAGTTGAACAGTCGCTTCAGTACTTAATTACCAAAAAAATGTTAGTCATGGGTCTTACGGTTTACATGAAAATAAGAAAGTAGGAAGACACCATGCCTTTTTGGTTAGGAGTAATGATTGGTGGGAGAGACTGAATACTGACTTCTCACCCCCTCCTTCCCAATCAGCTTTCAGAAAGAATCACTTAAAGGGGAACTGAAGACAAATTTTTATTATCAAAATTCTATTTATCTCATTTTATAAAATGTAGGAATGCATTTCTGACAGCTATTTTGTCACTGCTATAGCAAGTTGAGTGTTTGAAATATTTTATGCAATATATCAGTCCATATGCCAAAGCAATGGCTGTAAACAAGATTTGCTGAGACCTGTGCGAGACTTCGTAGGATGGAAGTAAAACGTACAGCGGAAATCAAAGTGACCAACATCTGCCAACGTTGTGAAAAGACGCGTGCACCCTCCTTCTAATACTGACGTAATCAAGCCGGAAATTTTCCCTGTGTCCGAAATCGCTCCCTACTCACTATATAGGGCACTATATAGTGGGGACGCCATTTTGTAGTGCTGTCCAAAACCTTAGTGAGGATTATGTGGGAAATGCACTCAGTATAATATGTATTTATCACAAAAATACATGAATGCATTTATTATTTTGAAAACCCACCAGCCGCCTGATCTGGCACGTTTTAATTGTGCGACAGTGATGATGTAAATACCATCATGATGGACTAATCCTTATCCTGTCATCTTTCCAACTCTTCTCTACTCCTCATTGGTTCGAAGTCGTATGGAATAATCTCCATCACTGATGAAGCTGGCAAATCTCGAAATTAATCTAAATTGGAATGATATGGCGATCTGGCCACTGTGTAAACAGTTTTCAAAATGGTGGTGCTGACACTTTACATTTAAAGTCTCGCACAAATCTCGTGAAGATCGCACAGATAAGCGACGCCTGCCGTGAACCAAACGAGCTACATTCAACATGGCTAAACACCGAAAAGGCCAATAAGTGTAATGTAATATGCCAATACGAGTCACGATATAAGGTTAATAAAACTGAAAATGTAATTGAACAACACGTTAATTCAGAAATAAAGCAAGTTTAAAAATGACTTCAGTTCCCCTTTAACACAAGTCAGGTTTTATGCCTGGCCATTTGAGTACTCAAAGTGTCCATACTCTTCTTACCCTTACTTGAACAAACACAGCACAAACATCTCACAGTTATGCTTCACTGTGGTTTAAATATTGTAAGTGAAGTGAGTTCACAGGAACTCACTCCCTGGCCTTCCAGGGTTCAAATCTGTAACTACATTTAAAACAGCCAAATAAATTCTTTGTCAACGTGGAGTGAGTTCATTCATCAATTAATTATCCATCCTCAGCTTTATCCTAGTAGGGATCACAGTGTATCCTGAACCCAATTTGTGGAACACTGGGAGCAAGCCATTCACACCTAAGGACAATTTAGAGTAGCCAGGGCACCTACCAGTATGGGAGAAAATCACCTGGTGGTATTACAGGCATGAAGAGAACATGTGAATCTCCACAAATAAAGTAACCAGAGCTTAGGATTGGACCATGGAACTGAATTAAGTTGCATTTAATTCAAATTCATAGTTATGCTAAATGTGATACTTCATGGTAGCTGTTGTAGTTATAATTCTTTTACCTTGAACTACTAGCCTGCCAAGAGCTGTACGTCTCATCCTGGTACCAGGACGATTGGCAGCACACACATACACTCCAGAGTGCTTCAGGGATACATCAGAGATCATCAGGTTCCCCGTGCCCAGGACCTGGATTCCTTCCACACCTATGGATCTGCCATCTGAAGACGGCCACACACAGAAACACAGCTGAACTATAGTACTGTACAGCTGAAATCTAGTATGCACCTCTATATTATTCAAAAAACAGCAATGTTTGAGGTGACATACAGCTGAATAATGGTTGTATTATAAGATCATTTAAAACATGTGTGTTCAGATGAAACTCTGAAGGTTCTAACCCAGTCTGCTCCAAGACACGATAGGTCTGGGGTTTCCAGTAGCAATACACTCCAAAATGGCTGTTTGATGGATGGTGATAGTAAGATTCTGGGGGCCAGACAGGATCACTGGTTCCTTGTAGGTGCGTGGCGCTCCACCTGATAGAAAATAAATGGGGGAAAAATGTGGTGAAAAATAGAGCAGTCAAAGCAAATAAAATCAACTATGTCACAAATATGACAATATGAAATGAAGACATTTCAAACATCTGTTGTATGATTTATTTATTTATGATCAGATTCATAAAATAATAAACATGTAACATGTCAATTATCATCCAATATTTCAGGAGAAACTTCAATGATTATTATTTTATGAAGGATATATAGATCAAACTGTGCAGCACGGTGGTGTAGTGGTTAGCACTGTTGCCTCACAGCAAGAAGGTCCTGGGTTCAAGCCCAGCAGTTCAGCAGTTGGTCGGGTTCAATGCCCGAACTGATGATCACATCATCAGTTTTTCTTTGGCTAATCAGACACAAGGTATGCCACCACTCTTGCCGGAGCGGTTGGGGGTTAGGTGCCTTGCTCAAGGGCACTTAAGTCAATCCTGCTAGTCTGGGGAATCGAACCAGCAACCTTTTGGTCCCAAAGCTGTTTCTCTAACCATTAGGCCATGAGCCCAGCAGCTGGCGAGGGCCTTTCTAATGGAGTTTGCGTGCTTTCCCCGTGTCCATGTGGGTTTCCTCCGGGTGCTCCGGTTTCCCCCACAGTCCAAAGACATGCAGGTTAGGTTAACTGGTGACTCTAAATTGACCGTAGGTGTGAATGTGAGTGTGAATGGTTGTCTGTGTCTATGTGTCAGCCCTGTGATGACCTGGTGATTTGTCCAGGGTGTACCCTGCCTCTCGTCCATAGTCAGCTGGGATAGGATCCAGCTTGCCTGCGACCCTGTAGGACAGGATAAGTGGCTACAGATAACGGATGGATGGATGGATGGATGGATATAGATCAAACTAAGTGACTGGATGAAATGTCATGATGTCAAAAGTCATAGGATACTTATTTTATACTGTATTTTACGAACATGATTTTTTTCTGTTTTTAAATAGGAAACACTCACTGACCAGTGACGTTGAGCAGGGCTTCATGGCTATAGCGGGTGTTAGCAATGTTGGTGGCAACACAGCGAAAAACTCCAGCATCTGACTTCTTCACCCTGGTGATCTGCAGGATACCCATGGGGAGAAGCGTGTACCTGGATTGGACAGACAGAGAGAGAAGAAAAAGTGACTTTTTGTCAGAGGGAGAATAGGTCACAGAGCAAAAGATATTGGATCAAGAAAAAAAAAAGATTCTCCATATTACCTTTCATTTGATGTGCTGATGGTCATACGATCTTTCTCCCATGTGATGCTGGCCTCAGGAATACTGTTCACCTGGCACTGAAAACGTGCCACTCCTCCCTCATCCACCGTCATGGATTCTGGATGAGTGTGAAACTTAGGCAGAGCTGTATGGATCAGATAGACAGGCAAGTGTCACCGTTAAAAAAAAAATGGCATAGATTATTACTTGTATAAGTATTCATGTATCCGATATAAGACACAAGATGTTATATTCCAAAGTCTTACTCCCCTATATGATACATTTCCATAACTATGTGATGCATCATCCATTTCACGAGATGAAAAGACAGGGAATACTGAGGAAGTTAAGACTGAAATTGGTATTCTTTATAGCATTTGCCAGTACTTTTTTTTTTTTGCCAATTCTTTATAGCGTTTGTCAATACTAATATAATTCATTTAACCAGTTTTGACATGACATGATTTTGCCAGTAATGCTGAATAATCTTTAATAAATTTTAATAATTGCTTATTAGATAAATGCATTTATGAAGAAGCTTATGTTTGTAAAGTTTAAGTCAGTGCTGATCAGGGCTGGGTTTCCCAAAAGCCTCTTCACTGGTAATACTACCTGTGCAATACCACCTGTGTAATACACTTATGTTAATTGAATATCTGCAAACCTGTTAATTTATGCAAATTTGTTAATTTTTATCTTTAAATTTGTAGTTTATTTCTTTTTATATATACCCTTTTTTGTATACTTAGTACTTTTTGCACTACTCCTTCACTGCCTTATCTTTTTTCTTTCTATATTTTGCTGCTTTTTTGCTGCTGTAACAATGTAAATTTCTCCTTGTGGGATAATAAAAGGCTATCTTATCTTATTTCATCTTAATGCTAAGAACATCTTAACTAGGAGAGAGAGAGTGTTCATTGTGCTGCTCGCTCTACCATTTAACAATTATCTGTGCTACGATGCTTTTGGGGGTGGCACGGTGGTGTAGTGGTTAGCGCTGTCGCCTCACAGCAAGAAGGTCCGGGTTCGAGCCCCGCGGCCGGCAAGGGCCTTTCTGTGCGGAGTTTGCATGTTCTCCCCGTGTCCGCGTGGGTTTCCTCTGGGTGCTCCGGTTTCCCCCACAGTCCAAAGACATGCAGGTTAGGTTAACTGGTGACTCTAAATTGACCGTAGGTGTGAATGTGAGTGTGAATGGTTGTCTGTGTCTATGTGTCAGCCCTGTGATGACCTGGCGACTTGTCCAGGGTGTACCCCGCCTTTCGCCCGTAGTCAGCTGGGATAGGCTCCAGCTTGCCAGCGACCCTGTAGAACAGGATAAAGCGGCTAGAGATAATGAGATGAGATGAGACGATGCTTTTGGGAAACTCAGCACAATGCCACATCAAGAGGTCCTAATCTGCAGAAAAGTAGTTATTCTACTGGATGAACTAAAATGGTTCCTGGCACCACAGCCAAGGAACAAAAATCAGCCCTGGTTAATTTTGGTAGATGTTTCTGTTGTAGAAATTCACCTATAAAGCTGGTTTCTAAAGTGTTATGCTCAGAAAGGGTGGGAAATTACAGTATAGTCATGTACAAAATACAGAACAGAGAAATTGTACTGATAGTACACTTTAATACCAAATACTTTTGCAAGATTCACACATAGTACTGTCTTTGTCATTTGGGGTGGTACCCTCAACCATACGTCTTTTGTACCTTTAATATGCATGTATCTTTCACCAGGAAACATGCATAGTTTAAGTTTAAAATGATTTAAAAGTACATAAATGTACCATTATTATTTTTTAAGAGTAAAACTTTAAAAATATGCCAATTACTTGCACATTGCTAGGTAAAAGATATACACTAAAGATACAAAGTGTGTATGCTTTTGGGTACCAGCCCAGCAACAAGGAAAGGTACTGTTTAGAATCTTTGTTTCTGTGAGTGTATGATTATGGTATACTTGTCCATCTCACTTACATGCCAGCTGAACACGGGCCTTACGGCTGACCAGCATACCATAACGGTTCTGGGCAGCACAGTAGTATTCTCCAGCATCAGTGGAATTGCCGTCTCGTTTCTTCTGGAAGCTCTGGATTAGCAGGGTGCCATTAGATAGAAGTGTGGCCCGTGTACCAGCTCCTGTGGGCACTGGTTTCCCATTCTTAAGCCATATCACAGTGATGGGTTCCTCGCCCTCTACCCGGCAGTCTAGCATGAGCGGTCTCTCCCTTACAGCAATCACGTCACTGGGCTGGAGCAGAAAGGCCAGCTCTAAGCCATGACATGCACCTGATCATGAGAGAAAGAGAGAGCTGGTTAGACCTCAACTGTAGAACATTGCGATATTGGTATTAAGGTTCAATCTGTAATTTGTTTTTAGCACAGATAGAACCTTATAGTATTATGGTCACAAAAAGAGTTTGTTAACTTGCAATTATGCAGTGAAAATTAAACAATATATTCACATTTTAATCCTAATGTGATATAGAGATCAGGATTGCTTATGCTGTATTAAATTATTAGTGTGTTGTAGTCATGAGTATAATTAATCAGAGGTGGACAAAGTTCCCAACTTCATTACTTAAGTCAAAGTACAGATCCCACTGGTTAAATGTTACTCCGATACAAGTGAAAGTTGTACAGTCAAATTTTTACTTCAGTTAAAGTACTGAAGTACTTGCTTTTAAAAATACTTAAGTATTAAAAGTACATTTTCTGTCAACGCATTGTTGTATTATTGCCACAAGGCTTACAAAACCTAATGTCATTACCAAAGACAGAAATGTGAATTCACAAAATGAACGCATGCTGTGTCATCATGGAGGTTTAATGTTAAGCTAGCTAGTCAGTGAAACTCCACCTGACATGCTAGCAAACGCTTTTCAAACTCGAAATCATATTTGGTAGCTAATGCTACTAGAAAAGAAAGATTTCTACATTCTGTTTATTTGGCAAGATTACGCTAAAACATATTTCTGAAATGACTTCAGATAAGTTAACATTATTCATATTAGCATAACTCTGTTTTTACATGCCCAAACTGTTTTAACAGTGTCCAAGTTAACTAGCTATGTGTAAACATTAGCCATGGACAAGGCTACAGCAACTTGGCGGGCAAATCCAGAGAAAGTCATTTGACTAACCAGACTGTATGGCTATTGCAACATTATCGCTAGCTCTCAAAGCACAGACAACTTCATTACAAGGTTTCTCTTGGAATAAAACATTTATATCTCTCAATATGCTTCTGCAGGTTGGATGGTGAGTTTTTGTAGGCCGTGATGTGGTTCGTTTTTGGCAAACAAAGCAAACATTTAAAACAAAATGAATCTTTAATCCTTTCAGAAAACTTAAACATGAGTTCATGGGCCATGGGTGTGTGCATTCCCCAGAAGAACCGCCTTCTTCCATTCGGCCATCAACTGATAGTGTTAAATAATGCTGCAGAGAAATTGCTGAACTTGATTTTATACAGTCTGTGGATGTGACATGACCCTAGTGATTACTGATCGGCTGTCTCAGTGTCACCTGTGAAAAAATCAATCATGTTTTAGAAAAAAAAAGAAAAAAACATCTACTTTCAAAGCTGCTTCATAGATAGTAACGAGGACCTTGATAGAAATGTAGTGGAGTAAAAAGTATGATATTTGCCTTTCAAATGTAGTGAAATTAAAGTCAGAAATAAAAAAAAACCCTCAAGTAAAGTACAGATACTCAAAAAATGTACTTAAGTACAGTAGTCAAGTAAATGTACTTCGTTACTGTCCACCTCTGTAATTAATCGATGACAAGAGTTCTTAATTAAAATGGAAAATGTAGTGCTATGGAAAATGGGTTATATACCCAACCATAAAAATAAAATAAACTACCAGACATAGAGACAGTTTCTTCCTCTGAACTGTATCCCTGCTCAGTAATGGACTGGACAGACTTCATTAACACAAGCCAATGAACTACTGAAATGCTGCACTGTATCCTCACAACTAGTGCAAATACTCAAATTTGCAGACCATATGATATAATACTCATAATTTTATCAGTATGTGTACCTGTCTAATTCACTGCTTTATTTCATTCCAGTCTTTGTTAATGGAGCATTTGCCAGGTCAAATTCACTGAAAGTGAACTTTTACTTGGCCAATAAAGTTCTTTCTGATTCTGAGATACAGTATATCAACACAGAAAACAGATCACTGGAAAATACATAAAATATTTCTTCTCCACAAATCCCTTTTTGCTTGATACAAAGCAAAGGGGTATAAATGAAAATAGTAAGATTCTACACCAGCCCTATATGCAAAGCTTTCATTCCTAATCACACTGCCTTGCTAGATTGAGGTGTTAGATTCTCAATATCCCCTTCAGCTCTGTATCATCAAACTAAGCCTGCTATAACAATAAGGCCAAATGCCATGTGGCCACTGAACCAAAAAGGTCTGGACAAAGATAAAAACAGGCCCAAAGAGCAGTGAGGGTTACGAGGTCAAGTTAAAGCAGCCACTTTTGAGTAAGCCCAGCCTGATGACAATAGCAGTAGGGCAACTCCCTTTCTCCAACTACCTAAAAAAAGATGCAATCAACCATCAGGAGCCATCAGTTCTTCTCTCAGATTGGGCCATCTGCCCCCTACTTATGCAAACCCCCACCCTTCCATACCCCCACCCCAGACCCCATTTTCCCTTTCACTCTGACTTGGAGGTGACTTTCCCATGCCACTCGCTAACCCCAGTCCTCTCTAAGTGTCAACCTTTATGCTATGGCTCTTTCCTTCATTTGCTTTTCTTTTCAGAGGGACGTACCCAGTCTCCCATCCACACATGCCCCAAAGTGACCCAGGGAGATAGCCATTGCTTTAGTCCCAGCTGTCGTTGAGGTCTGCTCTTGAACTTGCCCTAGAAAATGTGAAGTAGGGATCTGAGGCTTCTGGACACAAGTAACCCCCAACCTGGTATGCACATTATGCACATCACAACTTTGACAACTGGTCCTCATAAACATGCACCTGCTTTAACTCCTGGGTTTAACCATTATAATATGAACAGCAAAACATTTACCAATAACAATTTAGTCTTATAAAGCACATTTTAGGCTATTGGTTTTATTGAGATCAGCATAGCTCAATGTATTATTTGGCCACATTATGCTTTACTGCCCCAAGAGTGTTGCACTAAGTAGTGAAAGTTCAATACTTTTTCAATACACTCAAGTCTTAAATAAGCCAACACTACACTGATGTTATGTCAATAAATGAGCTAAATTGTGCATGGGCTGAACAATGCAAATAATTTGTATGATCCCTTTGTAAAGTGTAGGCTATTTATGAAAAATAAAATGAGCTAGTCAATTGTCTGTAGCTCATTTTTGTATTGGCTACATTTAAATGAGGTTGATAAAACATTAGTGTTTAAAATACACATTTACACTGAAAAATATGAATTGATGCAGGAATTCTTAGGTCCATTAGTATACAGTATTTAAAGCATACAGTTGTTCTTTTTTATTATTATTTTACATTTTCTATTTTATGAAAACAAGGTCTCATTTTACACTTCCCTACAATTTTTTTGTGATATTTTGTGCATTGTGATACTGTGCTTGGTGCTGATATCAAAGTCAAACGTATGATATTACATACGTTAATATTCTTTGCTACAGACAGTTTGCACATGATTTTAAAAGCTGATCATACTCTGTGATGATGTATCACACTCAGCAGATGCAGAAAGCCTTGCTCAGCTGTGCTGTGCTGCCGCCCGACCCCTGGTCAACCCCCCACCTGCCCACTGTGAGATAATATAATTCTGCAGTGCTTTGTGGGGAAGGGAGGTTATGTCATAAGCTGTATTCAGAATGTCAATATAAACACACCACGGTATCCTGGGATGCTAAAATGTATGCACCATAATACTAGCATGTATCCGTCTAGTACATACTTTGAATCACAAATGCCCATTTCCTAAATAATAATAATAATAATAATAAATGTATCCAGTGATCTTTATTTGCATAAACTGGACCTCAAAGCATTACATTTTAAGGGGTATTTTGGTATCATGTATTGAAGTGATATTTTAAGTTTCCTTCAGTCAAAATTGGCCATTCAATCTATATGATTGAGTGTTCAAGTCTGAGGAGGAATTCGTTTTCAGTCACAGTTAAAGAATAGTGAAAATGAGATTCTGGAGTTATTGTTAGAGATGTCCAGCACAGCAGGAGTCTTCCACCCATCCCACCCCTTGAATCAGACCCCCATCCCCTTAAGGGTCATGAGAGAGTTGGCTATACTTGTAGGCGAATAGTAGTGGGGGCTTTGAACACGCAGTGTCCAGGCACCATGGACCTCTCTATCCCTCTTTTATTTTATTGTCTCCATCTGGAGTTGGCCCTGAACTTTGCTGCTATTTTGGTGGCCAGACCTTACACTAAGCTTCCCAGTCCCCCAGACAAATATCTTAAATGAGTCTGGACACTCATCAAGGGAAACATAAACAAATCTTTTCACTGATTTCATGACAATCATTTTGTTTTTGCGAGACAACCAGTAAAATCAAGATAATGGGAAAGGCTAAGAATGATGGAAGTTCTGAAAATTTGATTTGAAGTTCTGCTCACTGATTATTTACAAAAATGACGACTGTTAGAGTTATAAAGTTTATAATGGCATTAAATTTCATTTTCATTAAACTCATATTGCATTTGGCTGTCAAAGTTTTTGAAAACCTTTCTTGTCACAGTTTAATCACTACTTTTGCCACAGAACAAACAAAATGATCCAGAACAGCAATTAAACAAGGAAACCTAATTCTTTGTGGAACTTGTTACTTTGTCATCTTGGATGCTAATGGGACTCTAAATAGATAGATAAAAACTCAGATAGTGCAGGTATTAACTGTAAAAGATGAATATGTAGTGTGCTAAAAATGCCTAATGAGTGTTAATTAGAGAAAATTTTTCTAATTAGCTTAGATCTAGGGCGGCACGGTGGTGTAGTGGTTAGCGCTGTCGCCTCACAGCAAGAAGGTCCTGGGTTCGAGCCCCGGGGCCGGCGAGGGCCTTTCTGTGTGGAGTTTGCATGTTCTCCCCGTGTCCGCGTGGGTTTCCTCCGGGTGCTCCGGTTTCCCCCACAGTCCAAAGACATGCAGGTTAGGTTAACTGGTGACTCTAAATTGACCGTAGGTGTGAATGTGAGTATGAATGGTTGTCTGTGTCTATGTGTCAGCCCTGTGATGACCTGGCGACTTGTCCAGGGTGTACCCCGCCTTTCGCCCGTAGTCAGCTGGGATAGGCTCCAGCTTGCCTGCGACCCTGTAGAAGGATAAAGCGGCTAGAGATAATGAGATGAGATGAGATGAGCTTAGATCTAGATTTGTCAAATAAAATAGACATATCTAATGTTTGCCATCTTACTAACCATTTAATAGTAAACATTCATTGATTCACTTATACAGATTCCATTGCTCAATTTTTAGAGTATTTAAAATGAGTTCATCGAAGCAAAAAACCTAAAATATAGCATGTTTAAGAAAGTATATATTATGCTATATATAAGACTTTCGTTTTAGAACTTAGGGCTTGGAAATGCAGCGTGCATGCTGATGTTAAACTCATTATAATTTCTTTATGGTCCTCTCCCACAAGAGTGAGTAGATTTGGTCATTCAAACTTGGCCCCTACTTACAAAATGTGTTACAAGCCATTTGAACTGAATTCCAAATGCATATGCACATTCACAAATTCCTTCCCCTCCCCTATTTCGTCCATTATGTCAATGACTGCAGCAGGAGCTGCAACACAAACAATAGCTGAATACAAACCTTGGGGGAGGAATTGTAAAGGAGCTGGGAGAAAAAGGGAACTCGCCAGGCTCCGTGCAACGAAGTGGCCTGGAACTCCTTCTTTTGTCCTAATAATAGGAGTTAAACTATCCCAATCTATGACTGCCACAAGCTCTTTATCAGCATGCTGCATTAGCACCCCTCTGTGAGCTAGCAGGGAGGCCAGACATTTCTTTTGTTTAAGAACTAATTGTCATTATTTGGCATATGCCAAGTTCAAAGCCATGTTAACACCCGCAATTTCCAACTGGGCCAGGAAACATGTTGGATTCGTCACACCTCTTTGAGGCACTTCAATTATTGCTCCCTACTGTTTTAAAACAAAATTAATGTGTCCACAAACTACTTTGTTTCTATTACAAATGAAAAAAAAAAATATATATATATATAACTTTAATCTAAAAATTATATTATTGATCATGCCAGTTTATCTAAGTAGGTGTCAGTGGTGTAAGCTAAAATGCTTTTGTTGATTGGATTTGATTTGATGCTTGATGCTCTCTTTGCAAAGGGTTTGCAAACCACAAACCTTTAACTTCAATCAATAAGGAGTATTCTGTAATTGGGGGATGAAAACACATGGCTTTGGTCTCCAATCTGTAATTTCAGGGGGGAGGACCAACAGAAAGGACCTGCACTTCCATTAAGCCAAAATCACATTAAATCCAAAGAATGGACCAATGTGTTCCTTTACAAGAACATACGTTTCAGCCCCAAAACGTAAACTCACTTATTTGCTGGACATCAGAAAGAAATTGCTTCCTTTGGGTCTAGGCCTTCAAGATCCATCATCTAGATATGTATGTGTGGAGATATGTAACTGAATGTGTAATTTCTCAGTCTGCACTTTCAGAGTTCTTTATTTTTTGTATGACTGTTTGAATGGATCACATTTGGAGCTACTAAAAAGTTAAGCAGAATATAATAACTCACCTCTTTATTACCTAAACTGCTGGTACTGGTTTCATGTGTGGCCTACGGAGACTCCAGCACAAACTACTAAAGGTTACTGCCTAATAAAGTTGACCAAGCTGCTTCCTTATTAGAGATTGTGCTAACTCCAAACAAAAGAATGGTCTAACAAGATGTTTAAATAATATTACAATTTTACTATATTTTTAAAATAAAATATTTAAGACTATTGCACTGTCTGCTCATAGAGCTTCACTAAATTTAAACAGTTCTTTCAGATTCCTAGAATTAAACTCAGGTAGATTTACATCTAGTGTTCAACACGTTAGTGTTCAGGTTGAGATGTCTCAATCTGAACAGAGTACAATCACTGTGCCCAGAATGATAAAGTACTGGTATGGATGTAAATACGATCTCAACGTAAGACCCAACCCTTATAAAGATGGCAACTTAAGTCTAGGCCTGTGGATTACACGTCCCAAAAAATCCCTACAAGAAAGTATATTAGGAAGGGATTAGATGTACAGATCCATGCTGTGATGTGACTGACACCTCAAACTCATACTTGTACCTTCAACAGGATCGAGTCCTGCAAGATTACTTTAAATCCACCAGTGATAGAGACATCACCCACCCACCTCTGCTCCAGACCGCTGTGGTCTAATTCACTTCTACTGTAGCCTGGTGGATTAGTTGGAGGGATGTCTTGTCTAAATTACTGGGATCTAGTAAGCCTGCCTGAAGATCGAGGTGCAAGAGAGGAGGGGAGGCAGAACACAATCACAGGCAGCTGTGAAGGGGTTACCCTAACGCTCCCAGATGCACACATGCTTTAATAAAGGTTTCAATCTCAGTCAATCTCCCCAAAAGGCCTAGCCAGTGTTATGTAGATGAGTGTGTGAGGGTCAGGTCAGAGAGGGTGGAGAAAACTGGCCCACTATTGTACCCATGGCTCTTTTTTTGGACCCTTCTTTGGACTGCTTCACTGACCAGACGGGGGGATCCTAGAGGTTAATGTCACCCAAGGTCATCATAAGACCTTCTCTCTAAAACCACAAGTCTCCTTCCTCCCCTGGGACTCAGCAGCTCCTTCTGTTCCACTGCTTCAGTGCACTGTTTATTTATGGCTCTTGGCTTAGAATACACACAACCAGATTCACAGAAATAAACATGAATTTTAAAATAAACTTCTTAATCCTATGTCTAGTTTAATATAAAACCGCTAGTAAACGTGAATGCTGCCAGTGAAATCTGCTTTTGGGGAAAAAAAAAAGTTTAATTTTGACTTTTTTCTTTTTCAAAAGATCTCTAAACACCATGTGCAGTTTCATATAATTGGAACTTGGGTCTTTAAAGGAGTAAAATTTGGGTGCAGGCTGCTGATAAAGTTAGCCATTGGGAAAAGTTCCCTAACGTATCCTTGGGAGGTAATAAAAGGATGTTTGTTTCCAGAAGCTTCTTTGGTTGAAAGTGATTTTTGGATGCCAGCTTTTTTAATAGGCACACCATGTTTAGCTGAATATAATTTCCACTCACACTTGAAAGCAAAAAATCTCTCAGAGATACACAAACATTTTACATATTCTTGATGGATAAAAGGTGGATAAAAGCAAATCCATTTCCTTTTTGAAAGCATTTAATTTTTTTTTAAAATGTGCCTCTACCCGAGTTCAACAAGAACTTCAAGTGTCTTACAAGATGTCAAGTAAGTTAAATAACAAATAACAAGTCTGTAACTTTGAACAAGTTTAAACTGTTTAAATTCCGTATCATAGCGTACTGATTCTCACACACCATCAACAGTTAAAACTGTACACTGTCTCTAAGTTCTGAGTTACATATCTGTATTTTATCATTCATTCGCCATTCATTAGTGGTAATGTTTTGGTGAAGAAGGATAAGAAATGAACAACATACTGTATTAACCTGGCCAAACTTTGGATGCCAGAAATGTCTAGAAACATCTAAAACACAACGTGCAACTTACATGAAACATAATAGAATGAAACATTATTAGTTTTCCCATTATCTTTCATGTATTCAAAGTAATAAAACCTTTTTTTAAAATAAGTTCCTTTATCATCCAGTATATCATAATAATCGGGAACATACACTAAACTAGCCTACTATTGGATAATACTGGGACACTACTATGTCTTGTATTATGGAATGTGTATTATGTCTATGTATTATGGAATGGTTCACCATCAAATCTCAAAGGTCTTCGGAGTAAATCTGAGTTCAAATTTCTAGTGAAAAAGTTTTTATTTGAAAGTCTTAACAGACAAGAATCCAGTCATTTTGTATTTTATTAAACACAATTTTCCACTTTTAATATATCTCTCTACTTACCTATTGATAACTATTTTTTATTGGTGCTAGTGAACTATGTTGTGTGTATTTTTATAATGGACCACAATGGAAATAAGTACATGTACTTTCTTGTGTCATCCATATATTATTGCACTAACATTTTAATATTGAATAAACAAATTAAAAAATAAGTCTACACAGTCTTAAAGCAGATTCAAGTCTGACTGTTTATACTTATTTCTAACAAACAAACAAACAAACAAACAAACAAACAAACAACTCTGGTAGATTTAGATCTAGGCCCAATTTTGTCAGGTGTATAAATCCAACCCAACTTTAAATGAATCTCCAAGACAGTTGTGTCAATGGTGATCATAAATGTCTGTGAAATGTGTGATAATGTTTTTATAAATGAAAGTTTTCTGCGGATATGGACTCATATCACAGCTCAGGGAACACAATAACACACAAATATCGTGACAGCATAGTTAGTTACAACTAAAACCAGAAATAGTATTGATGTCTAAACTCCTGGTTACTATAGAGTAAATAAAGTAAGTCATGATACTTACGTGAAGAGAAAAATGTCAGTAAAAAGGTCAGCAAAATCCGTGGCTTCATATTCACGTAAATCCAATCACAACAGGAAGTTAACTTCTTTAGACTTGGAAATGTGTAGAAACAAATTACTGTTCTACAGCTTTGGCTTAACTATTGGCTTAATTATAGAAACATGTCGCTTTCAGATAATATTTAAGAAAGCATTTCTACTTTGGTGCAGGAGTCCAGCGGATGCCGGGCGGAGGGCTGCTGCTGCTCCACAGTCACCGTCACAGTCCCTCAGAGGCCCCCAGAGTCTCCAGCTGTGAGGCTGCGCGAGATCAACAGCGGACATCAGGGACTCGGTGCGTCTCGTGCCCTCCTGCTGTCATTCACATAGCAGCCAGCGCGCACTCTGACAGCTCGCGCTGCGGAGAGCCAATCAGAATCGGCAGGGCCATCGGGGGCGGGGCTTTAACCCATTTACGCACACACTCAGATGTTCATTAGGGCAGAGCTCCATGCCACTCATCACTGTCAACATTAAAGCGCACAGGAACTCGCTCCTTCAAGGCTGTAAAAAAAAAAAAAGTGTATAAGGTCTTGGGTTCGAGCCCTGTGGCCGGTGAGGCCCTTTCTGTGCGGAGTTTGCATGTTCTCCCCGTGTCTGCGTGGGTTTCCTCCGGGTGCTCCGGTTTCCCCCACAGTCCAAAGACATGCAGGTTAGGTTAACTGGTGACTCTAAATTGACCGTAGGTGTGAATGTGAGTGTGAATGGTTGTCTGTGTCTATGTGTCAGCCCTGTGATGACCTGGTGACTTGTCCAGGGTGTACCCCGCCTTTTGCCCGTAGTCAGCTGGGATAGGCTCCAGCTTGCCTGCGACCCTGTAGAACAGGATAAAGCGGCTAGAGATAATGGATGGATGGACGGATGGGTATATTTGGGTGGTTAAGAATTCTGAGTTTCTTTAAGGTGTTCTTAGCTTCTTAACACTTTTCTAACAGGGGAACACTGCATAGAACCTTTAAAGCAGGGTTATTCACTGTCCTGTTACATAACATTCCACCCTACAGTCAAAGTCAAAGAAAAAGAGCTTTATTCTGATTGGATCTTGAAAGTGAAAGTTGTGAATTTGCACATCCATCCATTATCTCAAGTCAAGTCAACTTTATTGTCAAATATGCTATACATGCTCGACATACAGCACAGATGAAATTTCAGTCCTCTCTGACCCACGGTGCAAACAGGCAATGCAATAAATAAAAAATAGAATAATTGAAATAAACAATATAAACAGTATAAACACTCTACAACCCCAATTCCAAAAAAGTTGGGACAAAGTACAAATTGTAAATAAAAACGGAATGCAATGATGTGGAAGTTTCAAAATTCCATATTTTATTCAGAATAGAACATAGATGACATATCAAATGTTTAAACTGAGAAAATGTGTCATTTAAAGAGAAAAATTAGGTGATTTTAAATTTCATGACAACACATCTCAAAAAAGTTGGGACAAGGCCATGTTTACCACTGTGAGACATCCCCTTTTCTCTTTACAACAGTCTGTAAACGTCTGGGGACTGAGGAGACAAGTTGCTCAAGTTTAGGGATAGGAATGTTAACCCATTCTTGTCTAATGTAGGATTCTAGTTGCTCAACCGTCTTAGGTCTTTTTTGTCGTATCTTCCGTTTTATGATGCGCCAAATGTTTTCTATGGGTGAAAGATCTGGACTACAGGCTGGCCAGTTCAGTACCCGGACCCTTCTTCTACGCAGCCATGATGCTGTAATTGATGCGGTATGTGGTTTGGCATTGTCATGTTGTAAAATGCAAGGTCTTCCCTGAAAGAGACGCCGTCTGGATGGGAGCATATGTTGCTCTAGAACCTGAATATACCTTTCAGCATTGATGGTGTCTTTCCAGATGTGTAAGCTGCCCATGCCACACGCACTAATGCAACCCCATACCATCAGAGATGCAGGCTTCTGAACTGAGCACTGATAACAACTTGGGTCGTCCTTCTCCTCTTTAGTCCGAATGACATGGCGTCCCTGATTTCCATAAAGAACTTCAAATTTTGATTCGTCTGACCACAGAACAGTTTTCCACTTTGCCACAGTCCATTTTAAATGAGCCTTGGCCCAGAGAAGACGTCTGCGCTTCTGGATCATGTTTAGATACGGCTTCTTCTTTGAACTATAGAGTTTTAGCTAGCAACGGCGGATGGCACGGTGAATTGTGTTCACAGATAATGTTCTCTGGAAATATTCCTGAGCCCATTTTGTGATTTCCAATACAGAAGCTTGCCTGTATGTGATGCAGTGCTGTCTAAGGGCCCGAAGATCACGGGCACCCAGTATGGTTTTCCGGCCTTGAGCCTTACACATAGAGATTCTTCCAGATTCTCTGAATCTTTTGATGATATTATGCACTATAGATGATGATATGTTCAAACTCTTTGCAATTTTACACTGTCGAACTCCTTTCTGATATTGCTCCACTATTTGTCGGCACAGAATTAGGGGGGTTGGTGATCCTCTTCCCATCTTTACTTCTGAGAGCCGCTGCCACTCCAAGATGCTCTTTTTATACCCAGTCATGTTAATGACCTATTGCCAATTGACCCAATGAGTTGCAATTTGGTCCTCCAGCTGTTCCTTTTTTGTACCTTTAACTTTTCCAGCCTCTTATTGCCCCTGTCCCAACTTTTTTGAGATGTGTTGCTGTCATGAAACTTCAAATGAGCCATTATTTGGCATGAAATTTCAAAATGTCTCACTTTCGACATTTGATATGTTGTCTATGTTCTATTGTGAATACAATATCAGTTTTTGAGATTTGTAAATTATTGCATTCCATTTTTATTTACAATTTGTACTTTGTCCCAACTTTTTTGGAATTGGGGTTGTAGATAAGAAATAGACTAAACACTCACACACACACACACAAACACACAATTGTATCTGTAGCCTCTTATCCTGTTCTACAGGGTTGCAGTCGAGCTGGAGCCTATCCCAGCTGACTATGGGCAAGAGGCAGGGTACACCCTGGATAAGTCACCAGGTCATCACAGGGCTGACACACAGAGACAAACAACCATTCACACTCACACCTACAGTCAATTTAGAGCCACCAATTAACCTAACCTGCATGTCTTTGGACTGTGGGGGAAACCGGAGCACCCGGAGGAAACCCACGCGGACACGGGGAGAACATGCCAACTCCACACAGAAAGGCCCTCGCTGGCCACTGGGCTTGAACCCAGGACCTTAGAAGAAGATATTATTATTATTATTATTATTATTATTATTCAGTGGTTAGCACTGTCATCTCACAGTAAGAAGGTTCTGGGTTTGAACCTGTTTGTTGACTGGGGCCTTTCTGTGTGGAGTTTCCATGTTCTCTTTATACCTGTGTGGGTTTCCTCCAGGGGCTCTGGTTTCCTCCCATAGCTGAAAGACATTTGGTCAACTGGCTACTCTAAATTGTTCATAGATGTAAGTGTGAATGTTTATTCGTCTCTGAGTTAGCCCCAGGCGGCACGGTGGTGTAGTGGTTAGTGCTGTCGCCTCACAGCAAGAAGGTCCGGGTTCGAGCCCCGTGGCTGGCGAGGGCCTTTCTGTGCGGCGTTTGCATGTTCTCCCCGTGTCCGCATGGGTTTCCTCCGGGTGCTCCGGTTTCCCCCACAGTCCAAAGACATGCAGGTTAGGTTAACTGGTGACTCTAAATTGACCGTAGGTGTGAGTGTGAATGGTTGTCTGTATCTATGTGTCAGCCCTGTGATGACCTGGCGACTTGTCCAGGGTGTACCCCGCCTTTCGCCCGTAGTCAGCTGGGATAGGCTCCAGCTTGCCTGCGACCCTGTAGAACAGGATAAAGCGGCTAGAGATAATGAGATGAGATGAGAATGTATTTAAGCATTTGGTTTTTGTGCACTTTTTAAAAGAAACCATGTTGTCAGTTTCCTAATCAAAGAAGAGATGGTAAATCAAGTGAAAAATCTGTGAAAGTCTAAGAAAACTCTACCCTGTCTGTTGGTTCTAGCCCTGAAGATAGTTGATGAGCTGCCTTCAGCTTGATAATTTATATTAACATGTGCAGGTAAGGTGGATAAGAGTTTCTGCTACAGAAGCCATGCTGGAGTCAGTGACCCATGGCCAATTTTTTTGCAATCACTTATTGGTTCTGCTATACATTTTTTTTTTGAGTACTCTGTTAGGTTTGCTGAAACATTTTGTTAGATTCGCCTCCAGGCCACAGTCCATCAGGTGACAACCCCTGGACCACTGAAAAACCCTTAAGGGTTATAGCTTTAATAATTTTTTTTCATAATTGTGCACAGACATGATAAGCTGCCCTGATATACCGTACTGTGGAAGTATGATGGAAAGATTAGGTGTCTAAATCTCTGCTTCCAATAGCTTCCAATAGACCCCTTTCACTGACGTCACCCGAAACCGGAAGTAAACAGACCCTGCGCCATATTGGAAGACCAACAAACTCGTGATTAGGGGGAAATAACGGCAGCGATATGTGAACCCACGAGAATAAAGTGGAGTGGCAAACGACTTAAACAAACAAATCTGAGCTGTTTTATTTATGATTTATTGGCCCAACAGTAGACTTGAAAGAAACCTGTGTGAGACTTGGCAAAAAACTGTGGATATAATGGATAAGTCTGTGCATGATCTGCGGACACTTTGAGGTAAGCAAACGCAAGAAATTCAGATTTAAAACATGCTAAATTGGCCCAAGTTGATAACTGTATGGGGAGCAAGCCTCCCAGACTTCTACAATTTAATAATAATAATAATAATAATAATTTAGGGTGGTTTGGGGCTTGCTCGCTGCTGCCAAGTTGGTTGTTAAGTAGCCTTACTGTTTTTTTTTTTTCTTGCGTGTGGTATCATTGTTGATGCGAGGTTGTTTTTTGAACATGCCAATGCGGACACGATTTCCCCTGATGAGTTATGACTTCAGACGCGATGCGTGTGTGGAGGTGTGGAGTCCGCGTGATATGTGCGTAAGATAGGCTTCTCATGTGTTTGGAGATCCGCGCTCCGAGACAAGCGCAAGGCTTCTCATGTGTTTGGAGATCCACGCTCCGAGACAAGCGCAAGGCTTCTCATGTGTTTGGAGATCCGCGCTCCGAGACAAGCGCAAGGCTTCTCATGTGTTTGGAGATCCGCGCTCCGAGACAAGCGCAAGCGCCCCAAGGGAAAAAAAGGGACCCCCCGAAAATATCAGCATAGTCCGAACACTGAGTGTAGGCACTGGGTGTAAACAACAAATAGTTTACAATGTCTGGGTAGCAAACAGCTGGCAGAATTGGTGTCAGGTCCTCCTTATGTTTCCATTCTCCCTTGCCCCAAGTCTTATCATATGGGTCAAACCCATCAATCACAGCCAGTTTCTCCACATACCGTGCCCTTTCTGCAGCTGGTAATGTACTCACATAACCAGAATTATCATCCATCGTGTCACTTTACTCTCGCTCGTACTTTGTTTTATATTGTGAGTGCATGTACTTGGTCTTCCAATATGGCGCCTAACAAAATCTCGCGGCGCGGTGACATCATGTGAAAGGGGTCTATAGCTATTGTTGGGCTCTAAAGCAACATCGCCACAGATGCTCGAGGACTGCTGTAAAGATGTCTGCCAAGTTTTATAGGCAATGGAAATGAAATAAATTCATTTTACTCTACACATCTAATGTATGCACAATAATTGCTGTTTATTTAAATATAGTTGAGCAAATGAAGTCTCATGAGAATTCAAGATCAGGAATGAGGAACCTGATCTCAGTGAGAAATTTTTTATGAATATGATTAAATGAAGGTGTTGTGTTTGGCTTTCATTCAAATGACAAATGAAGTGCTAAAAATAGATATTACTGATAATTCTCCACTAACCCAAGTTGTAACCTACAAAATGCTTTATACAAATTACAGTAAGTCATGCAAATTGCTGTGTGTTTCAACTGTGAAACAATTAAGATGATGATGCTTTAAAAAAAATAAAATAAAAAATAAAAAACAAGGAAACCTCATAAGATAGTCTCAAAAGCAACACAGGACAACTGTAACGCATCATACACACACAAATGGGTGTCTTAGCACTTATCTTTAGCACTTATTTTCAAATTATAGGAAATGTGACATGATTATTAAAATACAACATTAGGTAAAAACACCCAGCCACTGGGGTTGCACAAGCCAGTGCATACTTAGTGCCAATCCCAAACTCAGATAGATTGGGGAGGGTTGTGTCAGGAAGGCATCCGGTATAAAACCTATGCCAAATCAAATATATGGAACAGATCCGCTGTAGCGACCCCTAACAGGAACAGCTGGAAGAAGAAGAAGAAGAAGAAGAAGAAGATTAAAATACAACAAAGCCTGCCTTGTTACTTGACTGATTACAGAGCCAAGCAAAGGCTGAAATGTGTCATTTTCATCCAGATACCTTGACATACAAGTCAACAAAAACTCAAAACCATGAGCTGAACATTTTTGTTTTCTCCCGTTATAACCCACTGTGTTAGCTCATAAGCTGGATCTACATTCTTGTCAGCCAACCTCCATCTTTCTATGTCTGTTTCCATATTTCCCAACTGCTAAATAAATTCCTCCTGAATTCCACCTGAACCTAAATCCAAACAGATACTGTTTATCTCTGAAGGTACATCCCCATGTCAAGATCTTTTCATCTCTCTGGAAAACCCACATCATCTGACAATGCACACAAGCTTGATGCAGTTCCTGTGCAGCTTTCATTCTCTGTTCATCTTGCTAATCTGACATGATCAGGTAGGTTTCTTCTTTATGACATCAGGAGAATTCAAAATTTTCCCTCCACAGAAGCTGCTCAGGTCCTTATTCAGTCCTTTGTCATCTTTAACTTGTACTCCATCAATTCAGTTTTAGTGGATCTTACCTTGCCTTTCATTAGAATTTTGTAATTGCCCCAAAATACAATTGCACAGCAAAGGTCCTCTCACATCACCCCATTTCTGTGCTCCTTCCAATAGCTCCCTGTAGCTGCCTGCACCAGGCTTTAGACCAATCCCCACCTACCTGGAGAAACCTGAAATCAAACCCCACTCAAACAGCCTGGTCCCTGTCATACTGTCCCAACTTTTTCTGATTTGGGGTTGTATAAAGCCAGCCTAAGTATAAAAGGGGGTTCATGAGCGAAAAGGTGTGTGTGTGTGTGTGTGTGTGTGAGAGAGAGAGAGAGCAGGGGCGCAGATAGGATTTTTGAACTGGGGGGGACTGAGCTGTCAGCAAATGATTCCATTTTGTGTGTATATCTATCTATCTATCTATCTATCTATCTATCTATCTATCTATCTATCTATCTATGTACTACCGTTCAAAAGTTTGGGGTCACTTTGAAATGTTCTTATTTTTGAAAGAAAAGCACTGTTCTTTTCAATGAAGATCACTTTAAACTAATCAGAAATCCACTCTATACATTGCTAATGTGGTAAATGACTATTCTAGCTGCAAATGTCTGGTTTTTGGTGCAATATCTCCATAGGTGTATAGAGGCCCATTTCCAGCAACTATCACTCCAGTGTTCTAATGGTACAATGTGTTTGCTCATTGCCTCAGAAGGCTAATGGATGATTAGAAAACCCTTGTACAATCATGTTAGCACAGCTGAAAACAGTTGAGCTCTTTAGAGAAGCTATAAAACTGACCTTCCTTTGAGCAGATTGAGTTTCTGGAGCATCACATTTGTGGGGTCGATTAAATGCTCAAAATGGCCAGAAAAATGTCTTGACTATATTTTCTATTCATTTTACAACTTATGGTGGTAAATAAAAGTGTGACTTTTCATGGAAAACACAAAATTGTCTGGGTGACCCCAAACTTTTGAACGGTAGTGTGTATACATGTTATTTCACCTCCCTCACTGCCATCACCAGGAACTACCTGCAGGCCAGGACAATGATAACATTTTAACATAGCCTATGTAAATCCAAAGTTTACACATTATCATCATGCACAGAAATTGCAAAACTGCAAAACTAGTTTTAAAATCGCTAAGTTCCAACTGTTAAACATAGCGAGAGGCTGGGCTACGTGTGTGTGTGTAAAGTGTAAACCAGTGCATCCTGACTTTCTAACTATGCCTGTGTGTTGCGTGAGCGGCAGTCAGTCACGCCAGATTAAACATTAAAACTGCCTTCTGAGCACTGTATCTACAGGCTACCACCGAAAGAAGGAGGCTACCAGAAAGGCATCTCTACTCCGTACGATTTTACTTTCACTACGACATTACTTTGAACAGACTATCAAAAAATTGCAAGGTGATATGATAAAGTAAGGCACTGTTTACTTACAGTCGTTTTTTTTTTTTTTTAAACGATGCAATCGTTTTCTGCCTTTTGGTACCCTTCATCATGCCGTGTTGGGGTCCTGAACTAGGAGGAGCTGTCCCCGATATGCCTGTCAAACTTGTTGTGGGTAACCATAGCAACCAAGCTCGAGCTCGCAACCCATGCAGTCTGCGCAGTTGCAACTATGTATATACTGCTGTGCACCTCAATAAACCGAATGGTAATTTGTCTTTTGATTTTTCCGTGAGGTTTGCCTTATGCAAAGAAAGACAGCATAGACATTTTTTCCTCCCTATAAGTGGGGGGGACCGAACGAGGTGAATTTAAATCTGGGTGGGACGAATCCCCCCCGTCCCCCCCTCTATCTGCACCCGTGAGAGAGAGAGAGAGAGAGAGAGAGAGAGAGAGAGAGAGAGAAATGTAGGTTTCACTGGGCATGCCCTTGGTGTGCTCATATCACTGATTCAGCTGACTACTATATACAACCCTAAATCAGAAAAAGTTGGGATGGTATGTTGAAATTGAAATTAAAACTGAAAACAGTAATTGATAAATAATCTTTGACCTGCATTGCACTCAAAACAATACAACAGCTCATTACTTGATGTTTTGCCTCATGAATCTTACTGTTTATTTTTGGACCCCAAACCCCCCCCCCCCACACACACACACACAATTTTGATTCTTGCAACACATTTCAAAAAGGTTGGGAAAGCAAAGCATTTACCATTTTATATGTATATATTTATTCACCACTCCTTCTCAACACTTAAAAGATGTTTAGGGACTGAACGCACCAAGTGATGAAGTATTTCAGGTGTTATTTTGTCCCATTCTTCCTGCAAACAGGTCTTAAGGTGTGCAATAATACAGGGCTGTCATTGTCATATTTTTCATTTCAAAATTCACCACACATTCTCTATTGGGGACGGAGGGGACAGACACCCTCCCATTCCACAGCCATGCCTTTGTAATGTGTACAGAATGTGGTTTTGCATTGTGTTGTTGAAATATCCCTGGAAAAGATGTAGCCTTGAAGGCAGTATATGTTGCTCCAAACATACAGTGGTGCTTATAAGTTTGTGAACCCTTTAGAATTTTCTATATTTCTGCATAAATATGACCTAAAACATCATCAGATTTTCACACAAGTTCTAAAAGAAAAAAGAAAGAAACCTTTATTTTATTCTTCACATGCACACTTCAAGCACAGTGAAATTCATCCTCTGCATTTAACCCATCTGAAGCAGTGAACACATGCACACACTCAGAGCAGTGGGCAGCCACACCAGAGCGCCCAGGGAGCAGTCAGGTACCTTGCTCAAGGGCACCTCAGCCCAAGGCTGCTCCACATCAACCTAACTGCATGTCTTTGGATTGTGGGGGAAACTGGAGCACCCGGAGGAAACCCACGCAGAACATGCAAACTCCACACAGAAAGGCTCTCGCTGGCCGCTGGGTTTGAACCTGGAATCTTCTTACTGTGAGGCGACCATGCTAACCACTACACCACTGTGCCACGGTGTAGATAAAGAGAACCCAGTTAAACAAATGAGACAAAAATATTATACTTGGTCATTTATTTATTGAGGAAAATGATCCAATATTACTGTAGTAGTTCCTGATGTGGGTGGAGCACAGAAACACAGCAGGCAAGAGTTGATGGTCACACACAATCTCTTTATTAGGGCCCGAGCACCGTTCGGTGCGAATACCCTATTGTTTGCCTAGCACAGCGCCACCATCTGGCCAAGCAGGAAATGTGCCAGAAATTGGCAATGCCTTAACTGATTGATCTGACACTTTACAAAATATTGTGTATTATGATTGTGATGATATTCACGTGTAATTCAGATGCCTAGCACAGCGCCACCATCTGGCCAAGCAGGAAATGGGGAAAAATGTTCAATTCATTGATGGATTGATCTGAAACTTTACAAAATATTGGATATAATGAGAATATAATGAGCCCCTCCTTGAACTGCCACCTTATTGTGGTGGAGGGGTTTGTGTGCTTGAATGATCCTAGGAGCTATGTTGTCGGGGGCATTATGCCCCTGTCAGGGTTTCCCAAGGCAGACAGGTCCTAGGTGACAGGCCAGACTAAGAGCAGTTCACCAAAACCCCTATGGAGAAAAATCCGAGGACCGTGACGTCGCCCGGGATGACGCAGCCGGGGCCCCACCCTGGAGCCAGGCCCGGGGTTGGGGCTCGTATGCGAGCGCTTGGTGGCCGGGCCTTTGCCCATGGGGCCCGGCCGGGCTCAGCCCGAAGAGCTGACGTGGGCCCGACCTCCTGTGGGTTCACCACCCACAGAGGTAGCAGTAGGGGACTGGTGCAATGTGGATTGGGTGGCAGTCGAAGGCAGGGGCCTTGACGACCTGATCCCCGGACACAGCGGCTGGCTGTTGGGACATGGAATGTCACTTCGCTGGGGGGGAAAGAGCCTGAGCTTGTGCGGGAGGTTGAGAGGTACCGGCTAGAGATAGTCGGGCTCACCTCCACGCACAGCTTGGGCTCTGGAACCCAGCTCCTCGAGAGGGGCTGGACTCTCCACTTCTCTGGAGTCGCCCGTGGTGAGCGGCGGCGGGCTGGTGTGGGCTTGCTTATAGCTCCCCAGCTCAGCCGCCATGTGTTGGAGTTTACCCCAGTGAACGAGAGGGTCGCCTCGCTGCGCCTTCGGATTGGGGAGAGGGCTCTTGCTGTTGTTTGTGCCTATGGCCCAAATAGCAGTATAGAGTATCCGGCCTTCTTGGAGTCCCTGGGAGAGGTACTGAGGAGTGCTCAGACTGGGGACTCCATTGTGTTACTGGGGGACTTCAATGCTCACGTGGGAGATGACAGTGACACCTGGAGGGGCGTGGTTGGGAGGAACGGCCTCCCCGATCTGAACTCGAGTGGTGTTTTGTTATTGGACTTCTGTGCTAGTCACGGTTTGTCCATAACGAACACCATGTTCGAGCATAGGGGTGTCCATAAGTGCACGTGGCACCAGGACACCTTAGGTCGGAGGTCAATGATAGACTTTGTAGTCGTTTCATCTGATCTCCGGCCCTATGTCTTGGACACTCGGGTGAAGAGAGGGGCTGAGCTGTCAACTGATCACCACCTGGTGGTGAGTTGGATCCGCTGGCGGAGGAGGAAGCTGGACAGACCTGGCAGGCCCAAACGTATGGTGAGGGTCTGCTGGGAACGTCTGGCCGAGCACTCTGTCGGGGAGGTCTTTAACTCCCACCTCCGGGAGAGCTTTTCCCAGCTTCCGAGGGAGGCGGGGGACATTGAGTCTGAGTGGACCATGTTCTCTACCTCCATTGTGGATGCAGCTGTTCAGAGCTGTGGCCGCAAGGTCTCCGGTGCCTGTCGTGGCGGCAATCCCCGAACCCGGTGGTGGACACCGGAAGTAAGGGATGCCGTCAAGCTGAAGAAGGAGTCCTATCGGGCCATGTTAACCTCCAGGACTCCCGAGGCAGCTGACGGGTATCGGCAGGCCAGGCGTGCTGCAGCTCGGGCAGTTGCGGAGGCAAAAACTCGGAACTGGGAGGAGTTCGGGGAGGCCATGGAGAAGGACTATCGGTCGGCCTCGAAGAAATTCTGGCAAACCGTCCGGCGCCTCAGGAGGGGGAAGCAGTACTCTGCCAACACTGTTTACAGTGCGGGTGGGGAGCTGTTGACCTCGACTGGGGACATTGTCGGGCGGTGGAAGGAATACTTTGAGGATCTCCTCAATCCCACCGTCATGTCTTCCACTGAGGAGACTGAGGCTGATGACTCAGAGGTGGACTTGTCCATTACCCAAGCCGAAGTCACTGAGGTGGTTTGCAAGCTCCTCGGTGGCAAGGCACCGGGGGTGGATGAGATCCGCCCTGAGTATCTCAAGTCTCTGGATGTTGTGGGGCTGTCTTGGTTGACACGCCTCTGCAACATCGCGTGGCGGTCAGGGACAGTGCCTCTGGAGTGGCAGACTGGGGTGGTGGTCCCTCTTTTTAAGAAAGGGGACCGGAGAGTGTGCCCCAATTATAGGGGAATCACACTTCTCAGCCTCCCAGGGAAGGTTTACTCCAGGGTACTGGAGAGGAGAATTCGACCAATAGTCGAACCTCGGATCCAGGAGGAACAATGCGGTTTTCGTCCTGGTCGCGGAACACTGGACCAGCTCTATACCCTTCATAGGGTGCTCGAGGGTTCATGGGAGTTTGCCCAACCAGTCCACATGTGCTTTGTGGATCTGGAGAAGGCATTCGACCGTGTCCCCCGTAGTATTCTGTGGGGGGTGCTTCGGGAGTATGGGGTTCGGGGCTCTTTGCTAAGGGCTGTCCGGTCCCTGTACGAACGGAGCAGGAGTCTGGTTCGCATTGCCGGCAGTAAGTCAGACCTGTTCCCAGTGCATGTTGGACTCCGGCAGGGCTGCCCTTTGTCACCGGTTCTGTTCATAATTTTTATGGACAGAATTTCTAGGCGCAGCCAGGGGCCAGAAGGAATCCTGTTTGGGAACCACAGGATTTCATCTCTGCTTTTTGCGGATGATGTTGTCCTGTTGGCTTCTTCAAACCAGGACCTTCAGCATGCACTGGGGCGGTTTGCAGTTGAGTGTGAAGCGGCTGGGATGAGAATCAGCACCTCCAAGTCCGAGGCCATGGTTCTCGACCGGAAAAGGGTGGCTTGCCCTCTCCAGGTTGGTGGAGAAGTTCTGCCTCAAGTGGAGGAGTTTAAGTATCTCGGGATCTTGTTCACGAGTGAGGGAAGGATGGAGCGTGAGATCGACAGGCGGATCGGTGCAGCCTCCGCAGTGATGCGGTCGCTTTACCGGTCCGTTGTGGTGAAGAAGGAGCTGAGCCAAAAGGCGAAGCTCTCAATTTACCGGTCGATCTACGTTCCGACTCTCACCTATGGTCATGAGCTTTGGGTAATGACCGAAAGGACAAGATCGCGGATACAAGCGGCCGAAATGAGTTTCCTTCGCAGGGTGGCTGGGCGCTCCCTTAGAGATAGGGTGAGAAGCACAGTCACTCGGGAGGAGCTCGGAGTAGAGCCGCTGCTGCTCCACATCGAGAGGAATCAGCTGAGGTGGCTCAGGCATCTTTTTCGGATGCCTCCTGGACGCCTCCCTGGGGAGGTGTTCCAGGCATGTCCCCCCGGGAGGAGGCCCCGGGGAAGACCCAGGACACGCTGGAGGGACTATGTCTCTCGGCTGGCCTGGGAACGCCTCGGTGTTCTTCCCGAGGAGCTGGCCGAGGTGTCTGGGGAAAGGGAAGTTTGGGCTTCCCTGCTTAGACTGCTGCCTCCGCGACCCGGTCCCGGATAAAGCGGAAGAAGACGAGACGGGATATAATGAGTCTGATGATATAACATATACAATTCTGTGCACACTCATACACACACACAGTCATATGCATATTTATGCATACACACATACACTCTCACAAGTATGCACACACAACATCTATGAGCACACTCTCTCTTTCACACACACACTTTCTCTCTCCCTCCGACAAACAGACACACACACGCACACACAATAATAGTGGAGCTCCAGCGGCGCACCATACCTAAGAAAAAATGGTAAATCCATCGAGTCGATTTTTTGTGGTTTGTAAGTGTACCACCAGTCATACACACCGCCTAGTGGTTAGTGTTAGTAATTACCAGTCATACACACCACCTAGTGGCCAGTGTTAGTAATTACCAGTCATACACCTAGTGCAAGGGCAAATACAGCCCCAATTACATACCGTATAACGGCACCCAAATTACGGGCTTGTCAAAAGGCCCAAAATAGAACATACGAAAATCACCCAAATTAGAAGAAAAAAATTCTGTTTCATAAGGGTGGAGAACCCAAAATATTTTTAAATTATTGTTAAATGTCATTTTTTGGCATATTTCAATTTGTTGTTCAGTCGCTTCCTAACATGAAGTGAACATGAAATGCGTCTAGCGACTACCATAAACCGTGTCTGAGTCTCTGACGTCTGAATGTCGTAAAATATACTTCCTTTGTTTATGTTGTGAAATTCTCAATGATTCATGATAACACGTGGCTGTCGGTTTGTGATAATTCTAAGAGTAATAACTTTGTGTTGTTGAATGCCTGTTATACTAATTATACTACTACTGGACCTATTATTAATATATGTAAAGACATACTACAAACTATTTTATGTGGTTATATTATATATTGATATCTTGTTTTATTTTAATTGATATATTGTTGAATTGACATATTCTAGCTTTTTCGATATGTATCAATAGCTTAATTTAGACAGATACATATGTCATATTTTTGATATTTTGATTGTTCTAGATCATTATTGTTTCACTGTTTGAGATTTTAAAGTTCTCTGCTGCCCATACTCTTGTGCAAATAGATTGATATTACATATTGTTTCCCATTTTTCATGCATATAAAAAATTCATGAACTATTTTTTATCTTTTTTATTTATTCAGAATGTTGGAGAAAACTTTTGACTTTTAAGATACAGCACTACTTTATACTTGCACATGATTATGTAATTTCTATTATTTTTATTGCTCGATATATTTATAATTGGTTAAAAAATTACTAAAAATGATACGTCAAAAAATTTTCGGCACGCTACGCGCGAAAATAGTAAAAAAAAAAAAAAAAAAAAAATTTAGGCTCGTTACGCTCGCCATGGTGCCCAAATTAAAAACCTGTCTTTGCCCCTGCTAGTGGTCAGTCATACATAATACCAGTCATACACACCGCCTACACGGTGGTGTAGTGGTTAGCGCTGTTGCCTCACAGCAAGAAGGTCCGGGTTCGAGCCCCGTGGCTGGCGAGGGCCTTTCTGTGCGGAGTTTGCATGTTCTCCCCGTGTCCGCGTGGGTTTCCTCCGGGTGCTCCGGTTTCCCCCACAGTCCAAAGACATGCAGGTTAGGTTAACTGGTGACTCTAAATTGACCATAGGTGTGAATGTGAATGGTTGTCTGTGATGACCTGGCGACTTGTCCAGGGTGTACCCCGCCTTTCGCCCGTAGTCAGCTGGGATAGGCTCCAGCTTGCCTGTAGGACAGGATAAAGCGGCTACAGATAATGAGATGAGACACACCGCCTAGTGGTCAGTGTTAGTAATTACCAGTCATACACACCGCCTAGTGGCCAGTGTTAGTAATTACCAGTCATACACACCGCCTAGTGGCCAGTGTTAGTAATTACCAGTCTCTCACACACCGCCTAGTGACCAGTGTTAGTAATTACCAGTCTCACACACACCGCCTAGTGGCCAGTGTTAGTAATTACCAGTCTCACACACACCGCCTAGTGGCCAGTGTTAGTAATTACCAGTCTCTCACACCACCTAGTGGCCAGTGTTAGTAATTACCAGTCATACACACCGCCTAGTGGCCAGTGTTAGTAATTACCAGTCATACACACCGCCTAGTGGCCAGTGTTAGTAATTACCAGTCTCACACACACCGCCTAGTGGCCAGTGTTAGTAATTACCAGTCTCTCACACACCGCCTAGTGGCCAGTGTTAGTAATTACCAGTCATACACACCGCCTAGTGGCCAGTGTTAGTAATTACCAGTCTCACACACCGCCTAGTGGCCAGTGTTAGTAATTACCAGTCTCACACACACCGCCTAGTGGTCAGTGTTAGTAATTACCAGTCTCACACAGCCTAGTTGGTGTTAGTAATTACCAGTCATACACACCGCCTAGTGGCCAGTGTTAGTAATTACCAGTCTCTCACACACCGCCTAGTGGTCAGTGTTAGTAATTATCAGTCATACACACCGCCTAGTGGCCAGTGCTAGCCAGTAAAGAAATAAAACAAAAGAGACTGCCTATAACCTGTGATGACCTGGCGACTTGTCCAGGGTGTACCCCGCCTTTCGCCCGTAGTCAGCTGGGATAGGCTCCAGCTTGCCTGCGACCCTGTAGAAGGATAAAGCGGCTAGAGATAATGAGATGAGAAACAGATGGAAGCTCCACTTTTAGACAGTGCCTAAATCTATATATTAGTGACCTGCCATCATTGTGCATTTTGTTGCAGCCATATGAAAACTCTGCATGTACACACACACACACACTGCAGACACAGGAAAGCTAAGATGACTTAAGATTACAGCATGAGATAGAGATAAGGAGGAGACACGTATAGTTTTGTACATATATAAATGTACATTTTCACACCACAGAAACACACATACACACAGTCTTTGTCTATCTCTCATGCGTCAAGCAGTCATGGCATTTGCAACATGCACATCACCTTTGAACATTTGATGAATATATGACATGTGACTGTTTTGTTGGGTGGTGGAATGTCCTGAGTTGCAGAACCACACGTACGAGGGCCCGTCAAGACCGCTAGCGGCTTTAATTGTACTTATTTTAGCTTTTCAGCCTTACTCAATCACATTGTGGCTCACACATGCGTTGTGATCGGAAACCAGCTCTTCTCTGCTCTCCCCCTCCTTTTATGCTCCGTCCCTGCAACAAACAAAACACACCCACACACTAAATGAAAATTGCTGAGAGGCCTGACTGACTGAACCTGCCTTACAGCTCCACCTTGTGTCCAATGACCTCCACTTCTAAAGATTGCCTGTGTGGATATACTGTGTGTGAAAGGTAGATATGCTGAAGACTGACAAATGAAAGGTGGAAAAACAGTGGCTCTGTTATGCTTTGGGACATTTGTTTTAATGATTTGGATACACGTGTCCTCTTAGAGGAAAGTGTCACTCAATATAAAGCTGATTCTGACTGATCACGTTTCTCCTAGAAAACACTTCCATTCTGATGGAGTTATTTAAAGCACTTCCAAAGGGTGGCAGTAGTGCTCCTGCAAACTACAACAACAAGAAGAAGGAACAGGATTTGCGCGATAAGTAGGTTTTTTGGTTCAGAGGATTCAGAGGAAATAACTGAAGCCGGTAAGAAAAAAAAAAACTGGATGGGAGTAAAAATAGTGGTCGAATAGTGTAAGTTTTGTTGTATCTGGTGTAGGATTTTTTTTTAAGTCATGTTACACAGTTAGCTAATGCTAGCTACCTCTTGCTAACAATCCAGCTAGCATGTCAGTCAAGTCAATGATACAACAATTAGCTGTCTTTTGTTAGTTATAGTATGTGTGTATGTATTAGACGTGTAACTGTGTAAGAGTTAAAGATTTCCTATTATCTCCTTGGTAAATGGCTAACATACACTGCAGCTAGGTTTGTTGTGTTCAGAAACGAGAACATACTGCCGGCTGCATCTCAAATGGCTCCATTTTCACTATAAAGTGCACTACTTACAGTGGCTTTCCAACGCAGCTATCTAGGGTCGCTCTTGTAGAATAGGGAGCCATTTATTCGGTTGTTCTCCCAGTTTAATTAGACTAGCAAGCTTTCACACGGAGTGATTTATTCAGGTATTTATATTCGTCACTTATTCACTTTATTTTTCCTGTTTGTTGTGTTTAAGTGCAGTAGATGGGCCTACTACACACCGACATGAGTGTCAGATCATAATATTAGTGAACTAAATTGCTTTAGTTATATCTAATATCACTGTTAAATATTGTACCTGTACTGTTCATAAGATAAGAGAGCCTTTTATTATCCCACATGGGGAAATTTACATTGTTACAGCAGCAAAATATACACTACCCTTCAAAAGTTTGGGGTCACTTTGAAATTTCCTTATTTTTGAAAGAAAAACACTGTTCTTTTCAATGAAGATCACTTTAAACTAATCGGAAATCCACTCTATACATTGCTAATGTGGTAAATGACTATTCTAGCTGCAAATGTCTGGTTTTTGGTGCAATATCTCCATAGGTGTATAGAGGCCCATTTCCAGCAACTCTCACTCCAGTGTTCTAATGGTACAATGTGTTTGCTCATTGCCTCAGAAGGCTAATGGATGATTAGAAAACCCTTGTACAATCATGTTAGCACAGCTGAAAACAGTTGAGCTCTTTAGAGAAGCTATAAAACTGACCTTCCTTTGAGCAGATTGAGTTTCTGGAGCATCACATTTGTGGGGTCGATTAAATGCTCAAAATGGCCAGAAAAATGTCTCGACTATATTTTCTATTCATTTTACAACTTATGGTGGTAAATAAAAGTGTGACTTTTCATGGAAAACACAAAATTGTCTGGGTGACCCCAAACTTTTGAACAGTAGTGTATAAAGAGAAAAAGATAAGGCAGTGAAGTAGTAGTGCAAAAGTACTTGGTATGCACAAAATTTTATTTATATATATATATATATATATATATATATATATATATATATATAAATATATGAGAGAGATTAAATTTTTTTACAAGTTTGCATAAATTAACAGGTTTGCAGAAATATAGTTAACGTAAGTGTATTATAAAGGTGGTATTGCACAGGTATTATTACCAGTATTGCACAAGTAAGTCGGTATATTGCACAAGAGCCATTTTAACAGTGTGTAACTAGCAGTTTGCTGTAAAGTACTGATGCTGATAGTCAGTGCACATAGTATACGTTCAGAGGGTTTCTGTGGATGTAGAGGTGATCTGGACAGTATTGTTGATTTATTGTGAGGAGTGACTGGTGCTGTGCTTGGTGAGGTGCCGGTTGTACAGCCTTTCAGCAGTAGGGAGGAAGGAGCTGCTGTATCTCTCCTTAACACACCGCAGATGGAGGAGCCGGTCACTGAAGGAGCTGCCCAGTGCTGCTACTGTCTCCTGCAGTGGATGGGAGGTGTTCACCATTAAGGATAATAACTTGGCCAACATCCTCCTCTCCCCCACTACGTCCACTGAGGTAAACTTTTAGACTTCATGAAGTCTAAAAGTTTGTGACACTCTTTGGACAGACATTAATGAATGTTTGTTTGTTAGCTATAGTTTACTTGCTTGCATGCATGCATACATACATACATGGCATCTAATGCTAGTTATTTAGCAGAGTTGAAAGTTCACCTCCATTTTGGCCTGATGCTCAATTTGTTGGGAATTTGGAAAGATATTTATCATCTTTCTCCTTTGTCCTACTTTGTGTGATATGTTACTCTGCTGACTAACTCTGTGTTTTTCACTGCACTGTGTTGATTGATTTTTATTTTTAATCTCTGTAATCTAGCACACAGGTTCCCAGCATTGGACCTGGATAGATCCTGGAATGCTCCAGTCCTGGACATTTTGTGTTTTTCTGTGTTATAACACAGCCACCTTAGCTCAGAAAGAGCTGTTTGTTCGAGTCAGAATGGACAGGACAGGGAGTAGTCCAGGGGTGGGAACCTTGTGCAATATCAAATGTTGTAGACTGTTTTGAGGAAATGAGGTAACAGTCCGGTGATGTATGAGTGGTTTATGCCCAGCTAGTTTGCTGTATTGTTTAAACACTTGGACACCATTAGACACATGAACCCTTTGGTTCACCTTGTAAATACATAGTCGAAGGGTGTAATTTAGTCAAGCCGGAAAGTCTGCACACCCCTTTCACCTTCTCCGTGCTTTATGTTAAAGACTTATTCTGCAATAGATTGAGTTCATTTTTTTTGTCACAAAATAGCCCATAATGACAAAGTGAAAGCAGGTTTTTAGACATCTGTGCTAATTTATTAAAAATCAAAATGTAAAATATATGTACGCAAGTGTGCACATCCTTTGATATGACACCCAGAAGTGAGCTGAGGTGCATTTTGTTTCCATTGATATTGCTTGAGATGTTTCTACAACTTAATTGGAGTCCAACTGTGGTAAATTCAATTGCTTGGACATGATTGGGGATTGCCAAGACCTGCCTATATAAGATCCCACAGTTGACAGTGCATGTCAGAGTAAACTCCAAGCCATGGGGTCAAAGGAATTATCTGCAGACCTCAGAAACAGGATTGTCGAGGCATAAATCTGGAGAAGGGTACAGAAAAATTGCTGCAGCTTTTATAGGTCCCAAAGAGCACAGTGGCCACCATCATTCGTAAATGGAAGAAGTTTGAAACTGCCAAGAATCTTCCTAGACCTGGCCATCCAGCCAAACTGAGTGATTGGGGAAGACGGGCCTTGGCCAGGGAGGTGAGCAGGACCCCGAGGGTTACTCTGACAGAGCTCCAGCGTATCCTTGTGGAGGTGGGAGAACCTTTCAGAAGATCAACCATCCAGGCAGCACTCCACAAATCCGATCTTTATGGTAGAGTGGCCAGACGGAAGCCACTCCTTCATAAAAGGCACATGACAGCTTGCTTGGAGTTTGCCAAAAGGCACCTAGAGGACTCTCAAACCATGAGAAACAAGATTCTCTGGGCTGATGAAACCAAAATTGAATTTTTTGGCCTGAATACCAAGCATCACGTCTGGAAGAAACCAGGCACTGCTCATCACTTGGCTAATGCCATCCCTACAGTGAAGCATGGCGGTTGCATCATGATGTGGGGATATTTTTCAGCAGTGGGAATGGGGCGACTAGTCCTGATAGAGGGAAAGATGAATGCAGTTAAGTACACCACGATCCTTGAAGAAAACCTGGTCCAGAGTGCTCTGGGGTAAAGGTTAACCTTCCAACATGACAACGACCCGAAGCACACAGCCAAGAGAACAAAGGAGTGGCTTCTGAGAAAGTCTGTGAATGTCTGAGTGACCCAGCCAGAGCTCAGACCTGAATCCAATTGAACATCTGGGGTAGGAGTTGAAAAATGGCTGTGTACCGATGCTCCCCATCCAACCTGACAGAGCTTGCAAGGATATGCCAAGAGGAATGGACAAAAATGTCCAGAACCAAGTGTGCCAAGCTTGTAGCTTCTTTCCCAAGGTACCTTGAAGCTGTAACTGCTGCCAAAGGTGCATCAACCAAATATTAGGCTAAAGGTGTGTACAGATACGTAACCCAAGGGTCCTAAATAACCTACTTTTGTAAGTAAAAGAAAATTGCATATTTCCTAAAAACCTGCTTTGACTTTGTCGTTATGGGCTATTTTGTGTATAATTTTGCGACAAAAAATGAACTCAATTTATTGTAGAATGTCTGTAACGTAATAAAACGTGGAGAAGGTGAAAGGGATGTGCAGACTTTCTGGCTTGACTGTATGTTGTGTTCTCATCCTCTAACCTGGGCAGCATGATGGTACAGTATTTAACGTTGCTATCTCGCAGCTCCTGGGTCCTTGGTTTGATCCTGAGCTCACTGTTTGTTTTTAACATGTTCTCCCTGTGTTCATGTGGATTTCCTCTGGGTTCTCCTTGTTCCTTCCCACTTCCCTACAACATGGCTGTAGGTGGATTGGTTGTGCTGACACCCCCCCCCCAAAAAAAAAAAAAAAAAAAGTTGTGGAAAATTATGTGCATGGTGTCCTATTCAAAGATTTGGCCCTTCATTGCACACGTTCCTGAGAAGCTTTGATTTCACTGCACCTCTAGTATAAAGTGGGCACTGAAAATGAGTGAATCCTCAAACTCTTTCAGTGTTTCTGACCCCAGGAGTGCTGTTTGCTGGGACTTTTTGGGTAGGTGATTTCACAATCCAGCAGTGGCATTAATGTGTCTTTAAAATATTGACAAAGTGTCGCATGGCTCAAATTATATCAGTGACGCTGCTGTCATGATCAGTTTTTATTAATGGCTGGAGTAGAGGGTGGCTAACAATTTTGTATCTTATCTACAAATGGGGTGGCATGGTGGTGTAGTGGTTAGTGCTGTTGCCTCACAGCAAGAAGGTCCGGGTTCGAGCCCCGTGGCTGGCGAGGGCCTTTGTGTGGAGTTTGCATGCTCTCCCCGTGTCAGTGTGGGTTTCCCCCACAGTCCAAAGACATGCAGGTTAGGTTAACTGGTGACTCTAAATTGACCGTAGAGGTGAGTGTGAATGGTTGTCTGTGTCTATGTGTCAGCCCTGTGATGACCTGGCGACTTGTCCAGGGTGTACCCCGCCTTTCGCCCGTAGTCAGCTGGGATAGGCTCCAGCTTGCCTGCGACCCTGTAGAACAGGATAAAGCGGCTAGAGATGATGAGATGAGATCTACAAATGGACTACGGTGAATAATTGTGACCCAATATATGCTCGAGGTAACTGATAAAATTCAGTTAGCATAAATACACTAGTAGAGGCAGGTGTATCTAAAGGAGGATACAACATAAAGGAAAAGTCCACAGTGAAACATGTAACAAAGCATGTAAAATATGCTTTTACCGTGATATTTCCTGGACAGATTAAAGGACTAAAAAGCTGCTGTATCAGTCTCTATATGTGGAGATGTAGAAAGGGTGAAATTCCACTGGTAACCACTATGGGTAGGTATTTGTGCAGTATTGTAGGAAATCATTAACCAAATTGAAAATGGACAAACATGCTAATGAATGTCTAAACTAAAACAGTGACATAATTTCATTACAGGATCTTGGATGCAGTTGAATGTCATGTATTAAATACAAATATTAATGTACAGTTGGATTTTTACTTTGTTAAAATATCTACAATAAGATCTATTTGAATTGCAATGGGCTTAATGTCTGTGTTCTTAACTGGAAATGTTTTTTAAACCTTTGCTGATCATGAGTCAGGTTACCATAATTGGCCTTGTCATAAGCATTAGGTGGAACGAAAATATATATGTCCTGTTATGCAGCAAAATTGAATCATTTAGCTTAAATATTAATTTCTGGGTTACAGACACCTCGGGAGGGGTTAGATTATTACCCACTGTTCTGAACAGGGTTTATGGTGAGGTGCTGCTGAGGTATACGCACAGGTGAAACTGGCAGTTAATAGTGTACTACTCTGAATGAAGTTTACACTGGCTGAATAAAACAGTGTGGTCTTTCATGATCAGGCCTTAAGTTTTGACATGTCTTATTTGATTTGACTGCAATATTATTGAGATGTTATGTTGTTTCTCTTTCTTGTGCATTTTAGATCTGAGTGAAAGCTTGGCTCCAGAAGGCAGGGTGTGATCATGGGGAAGGCACTGTCCCATCTGTCCAAACAAACATGCTATGAAGAGTGCCACACCATCCTGACCTCCGGCCCTGAGGACAACCGCATGCCAAGTGAGGATGTCAAGGGCGGTGGCGATGTCTCTCAGTTCCCGTATGTGGAGTTCACTGGCAGGGACAGTGTCACCTGTCCAACGTGCCAAGGCACTGGGAGAATCCCACGAGGTAAACATTACATTATTCAAATAAACCCAAGGCACACATTATCTCCACAAGCTAGTTAGCAGCTCTTCACATAATATAAAGAGAAGCTACCCATAGAGTCAACAGTGGTAAGCCTATGTTTTTAAAAACGGTGTTGATGGTCGTTATTAAACTCTCTCACCAGAAGGTGAGGCACACTAACAAGTCCATGTGTACAGTACAGTGGCATGCAAAAGTTTGGGCACCCTTACTGATGTCTGTTATTGTGAATAGTTAAGTGAGCAGAAGATGAACTGATCACCAAAAGGCATAAAGGTAAAGACGACACATTTCTTTTCAGCGTTTTCTGCAAGATGTGTATTTTTGTTTTGTACAATTGGAGAGTGAGAAAAGAAAAGGAACACCATGCGAAAGTTTGGGCACCCCGATACATTTGAGTTCTCAGGTAACTTTTACCAAGGTTCCAGACCTTAATTAGCTTGTTGAGCTGTGGCTTGTTCAAATTCTTTGTTAGGAAAGGTCAGATGATGCAGATTTCAAAGCTGTATAAATTCTCTGACTCCTCAAATTTGTCCGTAAAATCAACAGCCATGGGCTCCTCTAAGCAACTCCCTCGCATTCTGAATAATAAAATAATTGATGCTCACAAAGCAGGAGAAGGCTACAAGAACATAGCAAAGTGTTTTCAGGTAGCTGTTTCCTCAGATTGTAATGTTATTAAGAAATGGCAGTTAACAGAAACAGTGGAGATCAAGGTGAGGTCTGGAAGATGAAGAAAATTTTCTGAAAGGACTGCTTGTTGGATTGTTAGAAAGGCAAATAAAAAACCCTGTTTGACTGCAAAAGACCAGAAAGATTTCGCAGACCCTGGAGTGGTGGTGCACTGTTCTACTATGCAGCGACACCTGAACAAATATGACCTTCATGGAAGAGTCATCAGAAGAGAATCTTTAATGCATCCTAGCCACAAAATTCAGCATCTGAAGTTTGCAAATGAACATCTAAATAAGCCTGATGTGTTTTGGAAACAAGTCCTGTGGATTGATGAAATCAAAATAGAACTTTTTGGCCACAATGTGCAAAGGTATGTTTGGAGAAAAAAGGGTGCCAAATTCCAGGAAAATAACACCTCTCCAACTCTGAAGCATGGGTGTGGATCGATCATGCTTTGGGGTTGTGTTGCAGCCAGTGGCACAGGGCACATTTCATTGGTCGAGGGAAGCATGGATTCGAATAAATGCCAGCAAATTCTGGAAGCAAACATCACACCATCTGTTTAAAAAAAAAAAAAGTTGAAGTTAAAAAGAGGATGGGTCCTACAGTAAGATGATGATCCAACACACACCTCAAAATCTACAATGGAATACCTCAAGAGGCACTAGATGAAGGTTTTGCCCTGGCCCTCACAGTCCCCTGACCTAAACATCATTGAAAATCTGTGGATAGATCTCAAAAGAGCAGTGCATGCAAGACAGCCCAAGAAACTTGTAGAACTGGAAGCCTTTTGCAAGGACAAGTGTGTGTGAAAATCCCCCAGGTAAGAACTGAAGGATTATTAGCTGGCTACAAAAAGTGTTTACAAGCTGTGATACTTGCCAAAGGGGGTGTTACTAGGTATTAACCATGCAGGGTGCCCAAACTTTTGCTTTGGGCCCTTTTCCTTTTTTTGTCATTTAGAAAATGTAAAGGATGAAAAATAAATTGTTTTTGCTTAAAATATTAAGGGAATGAGTCATCTTTATGCCTTTTGGAGATAATTTCATCTTCAACTTGCTTAACTGTTCACAGTAACAGCAATTTTGACCGGGGTGCCCAAACTTTTGCATATCACTGTATGTATTTATTCTATCCACATTCACTGGATATGAGCAATCGCACGTTCTGATTGGCCACTCTACTACTAGGCTATCGGCTCATATATCGTGAGTAGAGAGAAACAAAATGGTGGAGCATGTTGCTGAACCAACCGATGATGAAATAAAAACTCAAACAAAACCCCAAAAATGCAAAAAAAAAGCAACAAAACATGGAATAAAAGTATTTGATGGTAAGAGCGCATCTTTTTTAAGAGTTATTTTCCACAAATTGCTGTCATTTCACTGGTTTGTTTACAATCTAAGCAGAAATTATTTTGTCAAACGTTTTGTATAAAGTTTTTATTGATCGAAGTTGCAAAAAATAAAAAGGCTCTTTCTCAAAATCCAGTGAATGTGGATAGAATAAAACCGTTCTTCCCCCCCAATTTCGTCGTACGTGGCTTATAGCCAACTCGTTGCTATGCGCCTCGTTGGCTTTCAGCTCATGTACAACTCGATTTCGTTGAATAACTGTCACTGTGGTGGGTGGGAATTTGCGGTGAATAAATTGGGGGGGACAGTTGAGGGGATATCTTTTGGAAGAATAGTAGTCCTCCAGTACAGGTCTATATTTTAACATGTGCCTTTTTTTTTT